>NC_056743.1:214773218-214878218 GCF_019279795.1 Protopterus annectens | reverse complement strand
TAGAGCATTAGTTTGAATTGCCAATCTGATATCACCAAGATGATGCAATAATTCTTTCTTTACAGGGTTTGTTTTCACAACATAGAACCCTTGGCAGCTGTCGCAGATGGCAACATATATAATATTTCTCATTTCACAATCTGTGCACATCTTCAGGTGATATGTAGGACCAGTGAGGGAATGTTTTAAACAGTTGCTGGAATCACTATACAGACATGTTTTACACTTTCTGCAATGGAATGTATCCATTCTAGAAGTAAATTTTTGAGGATCAGATCCTTCTTTATAACATAGTAGCCTTTACAGATTCAGGTCTTAAAGGAAAATTTTGGAGTTTCTCCCACTGTGTGTTAGTCGGTCATCCATGGTTAGAATCTTCCAGTTCTTCTTAATGGTCTCACATACAGTAGAGATATCATTGCTGTATATTAATAAACATTGTGGGTTACCAGGTTCCTTGCAATTCTTATTTGTTTCCATCTCATTATCTCTCCGTCTTGCTGAGAAATATGTTTTTTTCTCTGGCTCTCCTTTGATCCTTAACATGCTGTATTCCCTGTTGGATCTCAGAATCTCTATATCCACAGGCTAATAAATTCTCCTTAAGTTGTCCTGCTTCAGTGATCATATATATGTTCATTGCTACATAGCCTTAATGTACATAGCAACTGACCATTGAATATCTGCGGATAGATATCTCCAGGATACATGTTTGTTCTATATAAGATGTGGTTCTTCCAACATTCTTTCCTATGTACATGCATATTAAATTTCCTTTCATTATCCAACAGAATGGTCACATATCAATTTCCTTCATAGAGCTTTGTACATCAAATTCCAGAAATGCATCTTACTTACCAAGTAATTCATAAACCCGTGGAGTTGTTCTTCATTACTTCCCCGTAGAATAAACACATCAACAAACCTTCCATAATATGTGATGTTGTCCCTCCATAAATTCCGTTCATTCAAAACGTATTATTTTTCCTGTTGTGCCGTAACTATATTGGAGTAGCTATTGGCACAAGTTGTGCCCATAGCTACCCCCCCCCCCCATTTTTGCGAGTAATATTCAGTCCCATATGTAAAGATGATCTACAAGATCGTCCTCAACAATACACTGATCTGCAGACTTTCCTATCCATCTAAATCCTCATATTTCTTCAAAAATTCCCGAACTGATTCTATCCCATATTGATTTGGAATTACTGTGAACAGACTCTTTACATCCATGGGTCACCATAACAAGAGCTTTCATTCTCTCCAAAGTAGCTACTCATTCATATAGTAGCTACAGAAACTGAGAGGAATCTCTCAGGGCTGTTCTTGCCTTAGGTAGTACTTTCTTCAGCTGATGTTCTACATAAATGGAGGCTGGCTTATTGAGCCATCCCCTCCCAGACACAATTGGATGTAGGGGTGGGTGATCTCTATTTTTATGTATCTTAGGTAAGCCATTAATAGTCGGAACCACAGGATGTTCTACTTACAAATATTTATATAGCTCTTCCATTATATTCCTTGTCATGAAGAGATCATAATAGAGTATCCCTAACTCTTCTAATGACCTTTTGCATTTCCTACTTGGGTATCTTCACGTATGTCTTGTCATAAAGCATTTTCATCATCCTGTTATGATAATCGTGCTCTTCCATTTTTACTACAGCCCCTCCCTTATCTGCAGGTTTGATAATTATATTACTGTCCTGCAGAGGTTCCTGTAATGCCTTCATCTCTAGTGAATTCAAGTTGTAGAAACTGTTTTTATTATTTCCATGGTGTAATTGTGGTAATTCATTTTCACATACACCTATAAAAGTTTCTTCTGCTGGATTAAAAGGAGGCACAAAAGTACTCAGCTTTTTAAATTCACTTGTGTTTTTTTTTTTTTTTTTTATTATTTCCAAAATTGTTCCTTAAGGTCACATTTCTGCAAAAACACTTAATGTCCAAAGTAAACTCATTTAATTTTGACTGAAGTGCAGGAATGAACGATAGCTTTGTATTCAACCATGAAAAATGTGCTTCATTCAATGTAAAACCTGACAAATTCACAACTAATGACTCACATGATTCATTAATCCAAGAAAAAAACAGTCCAAATCCACCATTCGATAAATAGTTTAATAGCTCAGGACATAAACAGCATAAATAGCAGGACAGTTGCTATAAATTCTTTTCTCTTTTAAAAACAAAATGTGGTGTCTCACCTACTAGATCAACCACTTCCTGACTGGATGTAAGTATAGTCCAGTTCTTTTTAATTATTTGCTTAACAAGACCTGTATGTCAATTATATTTCATCATATAATTCAATTTATCCATAGTTCTATTTGGTTTGGCTCTCTCCACCACAGCTTTATCAGCCTTATCACTCAAATACGGTCTAGCTGTGTCATTCCTTAACCCAGTAACTATCCCTTTCATTTGTTGTACTATAACTTCATTATAACCCCTTTCCATAAGAGTCTGCCATCTCATTCATTTCCAGCTCAAAAATTACATCTTTCGTACTAAGTCTGCTAGCTCGCATAAGCTGTCTTTTTACTACCCCCTTTAAAAATCGGCCTGGGGTGTAAGCTTTGTGCGTGTGCATACTTATAAACTTGTACATCTTTCCTGTGAATTTGGGAATTAAAATACACATCATCTCTAGAAATTACTATATCCAAAAAGTTAATTTCATCCAAAGATGAGTTCACTTCAAATCTCAAAATGTTTGTGGTGGTGTGCAAGAATTCTACAAATGTAGTACGTTCTTCCTTAGTGCCATTTCATAACAGGAAGACATCATCCACATATCTTTTAAAGAACACTAGATGTTCATTTTTATAACACATCTCTATTTCTGAGAATCTGTATTGTTCTTCCCATCTAGCTAGAACTGTTAGCATAGGTGTTAGCTGTTGGCGTACACATAGCCTCCCCCAGACATTGATAGTAACAGTCATCATTAAACATAAACATGTTGTTATTCAAGACACAATCCAACATAGAGCATAATAGGTTCACTTTCATTGCGTCATATACCTTATGTACTGTATTCCCGTACTGATTCAATTCCATACTCATTGCGAATGACGGTAAAAAATGACCTAATGTCCATAGTTACTAAAAGGATGTCAGAGCTTACATTTATTAAAGACCACTCATTTAACATCTGTAAAAAATCACGAATATCTATGGCAGTATTTCAAAGCAGGAACTAGTTGTCTATCCACATAATTTAGAAATTGCTACTATAGCCCATTTCTTTCCTGGTGGCCTGACTAAAGTCTTTTGGATTTTGGGTAGTCCATAAAAAAGGTGTAACTGGGTTAACCAGTTACACCTTTTTTTTATGGACTACCCAAAATCTTCATTATATTGCACTACATCCATAACTATTTTTCCCCCTTTATCAGCTGATTTGATAATTATGTCTATTAAAACATAAATAAGTTAGTGCATGTTTTTCTTTACTTTGTGTCTTTTGGCTTTTCCCGGTTAGGGGTCGCCACAGCGGAACTCCGGTCCGCTAATGATCGGCAGTAGATTTTTACTTGCTGGCTTGCCGGGCCTAATGCACAACCTTCAACGAAGGAATGCCTATTCATGCATGTCGCCACACAGAAGACTCTCTAACTGAGAATCGAACGGGCAACGTCTAACTGTGAGGCGACAGCGCTACCGCAGCAAAGGTTAAAAAACTTGCTTCCTTTTTGATTAACAAAATAAAGCTCATACAGTTCTTGTTCACACATACAAAAGCTTTTACACTGGATGTACTGTTAGGTATAAATGTACTAGTTTGTTTTAAAACATTATTAAATTGAGAATTTTTCCACTGCGGTGGTGGTGCTGCGGTAGCGTTGTCGCCTCACAGTAAGACGCTGTCTGGTTCGATTCTCAGCTAGAGCGTCTTCTGCGTGGAGACATGCGTGAATGGGCGTAGCTTCTTTGAAGGGTGTGCGTAAGGGCTGGCAACTCCGCACGTAAAAATCAACTGCCAATCATTAGCGGATCGGAGTTCTGCTGTGGCGACCCCTAACCGGGGAAAAAGCCGAAAGACGCAACAAAAATTAAATTGAGAATTTTTATATAGCAGCTTTAAATCAACATTTCTTGCAAAGCACCTTAGTTCAGTAAGCATGTCATTTAAATCACCTGCCACTGAAGGCACTAATGTTAAGCCTTTACTCAAAAGTTTCAGTTGTGCTGCAGTCAGCACACAGTTTGATAAATTAAGCACATTAATCACTATTGTCTTTAGGTCTTCATCTTTTTGTTTCTCAAATCTTGTCCTACCTTGCTGGTTTTGTAGCCTCTCTGGTCGGTTTCTTCTTGATGATTTCTCATCCCTTTCCGACTGCTGCTGCGACCCCTTCTTTCACTGTCACAGGTTTCTGCAAACTGAACCGCTGCTGTAAAAAAACCACTCTGTTCATTGTAATTTTCACTACCCTTTTGAGTTGGCAATATGGTAATTCTGTCAGCGTCTTCACTCTGAGCACTAACAGGATTACTACTGTTGTTAGCTGGAACTTTACGTCTCACTGGAAGCTGTCCTTCAGTAATTAAACTGTCTAGTTCACATGCAGCCTTCCCACACTTTCCCAGCTGAAGCACAGTGTGTGTAGACCCTCTTACCTCATTTGCTGGTTGGCTCATCGATTCTGTTACACGCTCATTCATTGGGCTGTCCTCTTTGGGCCAAAAGAAGATATTTTTGTTCTTAGTCATTTATATCTCATAGTAATTTAAGCTTTTTAACAGCAATGAGCCTGCCTTCAAATCTCTTCAGATAGATAAACAGGTCATTATATTCAGTGGCAATGGCAGCAAATTCAGAGGCATGAAGTTTTTTCTAGTCTTCTACTTCCTTAGCTAGCTCAGATTCATGCAAAGAAAAAAGTCATTCACGAGCTTCATATATTCAGCTCCCAGCTGCAAGTTCAGTTCTTGCCACTTTAATAATAAATCTTGATGTCTGTTCCCATAAGTGGGCATTTTAGTGATTTTTAAGCCCTCTTGGAACAATGTCCAGCTTTAAATAAACATTAAAGCTTAGTCTCTGCCACTGTAGCCTCTTATACTGTTCCATTTTTAAAGGCAAAGACTTGAGGGCTTGTTGCAATGTCACTATTTCGTTATTAACATTCTTTTTACTTGTTGACATATCTTCTTCTAAATTGGTGCATAAATCCAGCAAAGGGTTATCACGAACCATTAACCGTCCTTTTAGTTTTATAGTTGTTTCTACAGTACCTGAGGCAGCATGTACCATAGCTGCAACAGTAATAGGGTGTGTTGGCTGTGCTTCCATCTACCAAACATATTTGTTGAAGTAATCCACAAAGCAGGTAGCAATACAAAGTAACAGGTCTTCAGCAAATCAAAGGACTTGGATGAAAAGCAGACAGAATTCCAAGAAAAAAACGGTCCAAATCCACCATTCTCTAAATAGTTTAATAGCTCAGGACATAAAACAGCATAAATAGCAGACCTTAACATTTGTGCCTTCAGTGGCAGGTGATTTAAATGACATGCTTACTGAACTAAGGTGCTTTGCAAGAAATGTTGAGTTAAAGCTGCTATATAAAAATTCTCAGTTTAATAATGTTTTAAAACGAACTAGTGCATTTATACCCAACAGTACACCCACCGTAAAAGCTTTTGTGAGTATGTGTGAACAAGAACTGTATGAGCTTTATTTTGTTAATCAAAAAGGAAGTTTTTTTAACCTTAATAGCGTTGTCGCCTCACAGCAAGACGTTGTGCCGTTTGATTCTCAGCTAGATCGTCTTCTGTGTGGAGACGTGCACGAATGGGCATACCTTCATTGAAGGTTGTGCATCAGGGCTGGCAAACTCGGCACGTAAAAAATCTACTGCCAATCATTAGCGGACCGGAGTTCCGCTGTGGCGACCCCTAACCGGGAAAAGCCGAAAGACACAAACAAAGTGAAGAAAAAGATGCACTAACTTCTTTATGTTTGAACAAAGACATAATTATCAAATCAGCTGATAAAGGGGGAACATAGTTATTATGGATGTAGTGCAATATAATGAATGGATATATGAATTTTTATCTGATACTTCAACTTTTATGAAAGTTGATTGGAAGTTTATATCTGATATTATTATGAAGGTTAAAACTTTTTTATATGAAATACTGATGGATGGCTCAGTTACATGAGAGACATGTAATTATTTATATATGGTTAACCCAGTTGCACTTTTATTTATGGACTACCCAAAAATCCATAAGAGTTTAGTCAGGCCACCAATGCGACCTATTGTGTCAGGAAAGAAATGGGCTACAGTAGCAATTTCTAAATATGTGGATAGACAACTAGTTCCTGCTTTGAAATACTGCCATAGTTATATTAAAGATACTCGTGATTTTTTTACAGATGTTAAATGAGTGGTCTTTAATAAATGTAAGCTCTGATATCCTTTTAGTAACTGGACATTAGGTCACTTTTTACCATCATTCCTAATGAGTATGGAATTGAATCCGTACGAGAATATTTAACAGTACATAAGCTATATGATGCAATGAAAGTGAACCTATTATGTTCTGTGTTGGATTGTGTTTTGAATAACATATTTATGTATAATGACGACTGTTAGCATCAATGTCTGGGGGTGGCTATGGGTAAGCCAACAGCTAACACCTATGCTAACATAGCTCTAGCTAGATGGGAAGAACAATACATATTCTCAGAAATAGAAATGTGTTCTTTGAACATTTAGTGTTCTTTAAAAGATTTGTGGATGAGGTCTTCCTGTTATGGAATGGCACTAAGGAAGAACTTGCTACATTTGTAGAATCCTTGCACACCACCACAAACTTTTTGAGATTTGAAGTGAACTCATCTTTGGATGAAATTAACTTTTTGGATTTAGTCATTTCTAGAGATGATGTGTATTTTAATTCCAAAATTCATAGGAAAGATGTACAAGTTAGTAAGTATGTACACCCACAAAGCTTGCATCCCAGGCATATTTTTAAAGGAATAGTAAAAGGACAGCTTATGCGAGCTAGCAGACTTAGTACGAAGGATGTAATTTTTGAGCTGGAAATTAATGAGATGGCAGACTCTTATGAAAAGGGGTTATAATGAAGTTATAGTACAACAAATGAAGGGGATAGTTACTGGGTTAAGATATGACACAGCCAGACCATATTCGAGGCTGATACTGCTGTGGTGGAGAGAACCAAACCAAATAGAACTATGGATAAATTGAATTATATGATGAAATATAATCGACATACAGGTCTTGTTAAGAAAATAATAAAAAAGAACTGGACTATACTTACATCCAGTCAAGAAGTGGTTGTTCTAGTAGGCGAGACGCCACATTTTGTTTTTAAAAGAGAAAATAATTTAAAGCAACTGTTCTGCTATTTATGCTGTTTATGTCCTGAGCTATTAAACTATTTATCGACTGGTGGATTTGGACTGTTTTTTTCTTGGAATTCTGACTGCTTTTCATCCAAGTCCTTTAATTTGCTGAAGACCTGTTACTTTGTATTGCTACTTTAGTCATTAATACTGTTAACTTCAGTCTTTTTCTGCTTCTGCTGTTGGACTGTGGTCTGTTCACTGACTGTTGTTTCACTGGGACAGGAAACGCCAAAAAAAGGCAAGTGAAAGGCTTTATCTTTGGGTATTGCACCTCTTACAGTATCATCGAGAGTTTGATTATTGTCAGCTTGTCTCATTTCCTTATCTCGAAATGTTAACGGGATTCACCCTGTCATTGAAGTCATTCATTGCATGCTCAGTAAATTCATCTAACTTTGAAATTTCACTTTTGTTGCTTATTCCACCATCTCATTAAGAGAATAGGTGACACTAGGTGCAGATACCTGTTGCTGTGCGCAATTATGTCCATTCTTAGAGGCATTTTCCTTTTTTCTCTCCTTTTCGGAGTTATTCTTCTGTAGTCTTGGCCACTGGAAGATATTACCATTACTAAAATCATGATAATCATGAGCTATTTTTTTACTCTTAGCACTATTAAGTTTCTTGTCATAAAGCACCAAGTTGTGTTGTAGCATTTCTACATTACTTAAGAAGCTATTGATAAGTGTCAACTTCTCCATTTCATCTTGTTTAGCTTCAATAAATTTAGCTGCTTGTTCTTCATGAGGGGCTGCTTGTTCTTCATGAGGGCAGAAAAATTCTATCAGCAACCTGGTATATTGGAAACTTGTTTAAGTTAATTGCCTGCCATTGAGCAAGCAATCTTATTGAAAAGCAGGAACCTTAGGAGATAATTTAATTGGTTGAATTGTATTTTATAAAAGAGGAAGTGCTTTTTGACAGAGTAGGATCTGATGAAAGCATAGCCGAAAGTGCTTATCCTTATTTTATTCAGTTTTGTAAGATCAAAGTGAAATAAAAACTAATTTGTTTTGAATAGAGTCTTTTATGTGGATTTTTATTTCAACTAGATCACAACATGTCTCTCCGTGGTGACATTGCAGCTTTTCATGCAGTTTTGACATTTTAAGCATGGCAGTCTTTAACGAATGTAAAGCCTTTGTTTTGCTTTGCTTTGTTTTCAGTGCTGGTTTTTGACTTCCGTTCGTATGGCAGACAGACTGGATATAGAATCTGTTTCATCCTTGGATAATGAGAATAGAAGTAGACCTGCTTTGTTTAATGCTACTAAAACACTACTGCATGTGTTTATCAATCAAGCTTAACCCACTCTTAAAACTGAATCTGAGTAATGTGGTTATTGAAGACTTGGAAATGCCCCCTAGCAATGAAACTTAAATAGGATCTTTGAAGAGATGGAAAACGCTGCCTACAAACTTAAATGTCTTCAGTGGCAACATTTCCACCTTGAAGCCTGCCTACATCACCCAGTCATCTCAAGAGGCTTAAGGATTAAATGTATGCCTACTTACGGCCATTTGTATCCTGACTTGCTTGCTCAGTGGCAGGCAATTAACTTAGAAACCAGTTTCCGATATATCAGGTTGCTAATAGAATTTTTCTGCCCTCTTAAAGAAGAGGCATCTGAATTTATAGAAGCTAAACAAGTTGAATTGGAGAAGCTGACACTTCTTGGTAGCTTCTTAAGTAAAGTAGAAATGCTACAACACAACTTGGTGGTTTATGACAAGAACCTTAATAGTACTAAGAGTAAAAAATTAGCTTGTGATTACCATGATTTTGGTACTGGTAATATCTTCCAGTGGTCAAGACTACAGGAGAAGAATTCTGAAAAGGAGAGAAATAAGGAAAATGCCTCTAAGAACGGGAATAATCATGCACAGCAGTGGGTATCTGTACCTTGTGTCACCTGTTCTCTTAATGAGAAATGAGTATTAGATGGTGGAATAAGCAACAAAAGAATTTATTG
The DNA here is from genome assembly GCF_019279795.1 of Protopterus annectens. Taxonomy (NCBI): domain Eukaryota; kingdom Metazoa; phylum Chordata; order Ceratodontiformes; family Protopteridae; genus Protopterus; species Protopterus annectens. The sequence goes on along the minus strand of NC_056743.1, from coordinate 214,868,853 downwards.
AGCATGCAATGAGTGATTTCAATGACAGGGTGAATTCCGTTGTATTTCGAGATAAGGAGGTGAGACAAGCTGACAATAATCAAACTCTCGATACAGTAAGAGGTGCAAGACCCAAAGATGAAGCCTTTCACTTGCTGTTTTTTCAGCTCTTCCCATCCCGTTAAACAGCAGTTAATGAACGGACCACAGTTCAACAGCAAAAGCAGAAAAAGATTGAAGTTAACAGTAGGATTGAATCTAGTGAGTCAATTAGTTTTGAATTTGTTGTGTTTTACATTGTGGGAGGCACATTTTTCATTGTTGAATAGACGTTTATTGTTCATTCCTGCATTTCAGTCAAGATTAAGTGAGTTTACTTTGGACATAGTGTTTTTGTAGAAATGTGACCTTAAGGAACAATTTTGGAAATAACGGAACCACGAGTGAATTTAAAATGTCAAGCACTTTTGTGCTTCTTTTTCATCCAGCAGTAGAAATTTTTATGCATGTATATGAAAATGAAGCACACAGCTATGCCATGGAAGTAATAAAAACAGTTTCTACAACTTGAATTCACTAGAGATGACGGCATTCCAGGAACTTCTGCAGGGCAATAATATTATCATCAAACCTGCTGATAAGGGAGGGGCTTTAGTAATAATGGAAGCTCAAGATTATCATAACAGGATGATAAAAATGCTTGTTGACAAGACACATGTTAAGATACCCAAGTGGGAAGTGCAAACATTCATTAGAAGAGTTAGGGATAACCTTATATGATCTCTTCATGACAAGGAATATAACAGAAAAGCTATTATAAATATTTGGAAGTAGAACTTCCTGTGATTCCGACTATTAATGGCTTACCTAAGATACATAAAAATAGAGATGACCCACCCCTACGCTCAGTTGTGTCTGGGAGGGGAAGGCTCAGTAGAAGCCAGCCTCCATTTATGTAGAACGTCAGCTGAAGAAAGTACTACCTAAGGCAAGAACAGTCCTGAGAGATTCCTCTCAGTTTCTAGACCTACTGTATGAACGAGTAGCTACTTTGGATAGAATGAAAACTCTGGTTATGATGACCATGGATGTAAAGAGTCTATTCGCAGTAATTCCAAATGAATATGGGATAGAATCAGTTCGGGAGTTTTTGAAGCAACATGAGGACTTAGATGGACAGGAAAGTCTGCAGATCAGTGTTTTGCTGCGGATAATTTTGGAGAATAACATTTTTATCTATGGGACTGAATATTATTGGCAAAAATGGGGGGTAGCTATAGGCACATCTTGTGCCAAAAGCTACTCCACTGTAGATGTTCTTGGTGTTTCACTGTTGCAGTCACTTTTGGGTTATTTGCTTGCAGTAGCCCTCAGTCGGCCTGATTAGCAAAGTCTTGGGTCCTGCGTCGGTTGCTGTCCCTTCTTCTATGATGTCAGGTCGTCAGGGGTATAAAACCTGCAGCCGACGCCATTACACCAGTCTTTCTTGCCGTGCGGTGCCCAAAGCAGAAGCAGTTCGCAAGTGCCAGTCGGCCGACTCCTGAAATTTTCGTTTTCGAGTTTCAGAACCGAAGTCTTCAACTAAAGCTAAGTACCCCATTGGGGAGACTTTTTCTTGCTCCTTACCGATGTCCGTAAAAGTTAATAATTGCATTACTTGTGGAAAGCAAATACTTCATAAAGATTTTCATTCATACTGTATTCCTTGCCTAGGCCCTGACAACGACGGACCGTGCTGTCGGTTTTGTGCTTGTTTTAATCGGCAAACTATCCGTTGTTGTTATATTTTTGCCTCTAAATATTTCGGTTCTTGGTTTAATTATCCTGAAATGTCGTCGGTTAGCTGTCCGTCCACCAGGATTCTGAAAAAATGCAAGGATAAAGACAGAGACAGGCCGCCGAGGTCCAAAACTGCCGACGACGCTTCTAAGCCAGTCGCCAGCAGCCCCTGATACCCGCTACTTCTGATTCGCAGGCCTCTACTGAAACCCATTCGGAGTCTGGTATGCCACGAGATGCTTCAACTATGGAACCTGCGGATGTCTCTACCTTGGATATGTCCGGAGCCGCTGAGCAGACACCGGCTTCTGAGGGTGTATTCAGGCCTACGGACTTGCATATTAAACCGACGCCTCCTTCTTCGTTTAGGCCTAAATCTCGAACCATGCCTAAAAAAACGACGCCCAGGCTGCATGCTCAGGCCTCTATGCCTAAAACACAAATGATAAGAATGGCTGAAGATCTTATAACTCTAATCAGGGAAAGCCAGCCCCCCCCCCTTCTAAGAGACCTAGGACTGAAGTTGTTTATGAATCTTCTGACCAGGATTCTGATTTTTCTGATTCTTCTGATGATCTGGATTTGCTCTTATCTACTTATGAGGATTCTGATGCTGAGGATTCTGTTCCCTCTGCTTCCCCTCCAGAGCATTTTTGTTTTGGTGAAACCTTACATACTCTAAGGGAGCATTTCCACTGGGAAAGCCAGGATTTTTCTGATTCAAAAAAGAGGCTTAGTGATTTCTTACTCCTGTGTCAGCATAGACCTTTAGCTATTCCTCCTGTACTAGACATTGTTGATGATGCTTTTTCCGAATCTAGTTTGGCCCCTGATTTCTTGCCTCTTGCTCCCATAAAACCTGACAGATATTGCAGGGTTCCTGATTCACACAAGTTTGTTTTTTAAAACTCTTGTTGCGGATCCAGAGATTATTTCACAGGGACCCAAGGGCATTAAGGCTTCTTCTGCTAAAAATCCTACTCCTTCTGATAAAGACTCCAGGACGCTGGATAGATGGGGTAAGAAGGTTTACAGTTCTGCAGCCTTGGCCATTAGGGCTTTAAACTGCCAGTTTCATATGTTAAAGTATCAGCAACATGTTTTCGGATTGCTTAAACAGAAAATGACATTGATTCCTGACTGTGCGGAAAATAAAGAATTACAGGATTTAATGCATTCTGCTGAATGGGCGGCCACAGTGGTGCAGTGGTTAGCGTTGCTGCCTCACAGCAAGAGGTTGTCTGGTTCAATCCTCGGCTGGGGTGCCTTCTGTGCGGAGTCTGCATATCCTCCCTGTGGTCACGTGGGTTTCCTCCAGGTGCTCCGGTTTCCTCCCACATCCCAAAGACGTGCTGTAGGTGGATTGGACACTCTAAATTGGCCCTAGGTGTGAGTATGTGTGTGTGCCTTCTGTGGAAGGTTGGGTGCCGGGCTGGCAACTCAACACCGTAAAACTCCACTGCCAGTCATGAGCAGACAGGTGATCCGCTGTGGCGACCCCTAACCTGGAAAATCTGAAAGAAGAAGAAGAATGCATTCTGCTTAACAGGTTGGAAAACATACTTTGCAATGTGGATTTGATTCTTTAGAGGCCTCTTGCAGGGCTGCTGTTGCTGGTTCTGTGCTCATAAGGCATGCTTGGCTTAAGGAGCAATCTTTACCAGATCATGTTAAAGCTAAATTGTTGGATGCTTCCTTAAATCAGAACCGCCTGTTTGGCAACAAGGCTGAGGAAGTTCTTAAACAGATGGAAGATAAAGCTAAATCTATGCAAACTGTTAAAGATCTCTTACAAGTTCAGCCTCCTAGATTTAGTAGGCACTGGCCCTCTAGGAATTGGTCCTTTCCAGCCTCTTAAAGGTCTTCTCAAGCCAAACCCAGACATAGCAGAAACCCCAGGTTTCAGTCCCAGGGGACACACAAGACTAAGCAGTGGGGGGTTTCCGCACCCAAATCAGGGAGTAGTAAGACTCCCCCTTATGGAAAACAGTCTCAGTAATTTGCTTCTAAAACTTCCAAGCACTTCCCAACTGAATGCTCCTTCAGGCGGAAAGATTGGTCTGCAGGCCAAAAACTAGAAACTCATTACCCTGGACAAATGGGTTTTAATTATAGTGCCCTAAGGATACAAATTTCACTTCCACACCTTACCAACACCAAGATGGTGGCCAGATCTACCCCCAAATCAGTGGGCAGAGGCCCAGAATCAAGTGCTCTCTCTCTTAAGCATGGGGGCTATTCATTTGGTACCAGAAGAGGAAAAGGGACAAGGGTTCTATTCAAAACTTTTCCTGGTACCCAGAAAAGACAATACATGGCATCCTATCCTGGACCTTTCTACTCTACATACCTTTCTGATGATTCCAAAATTCAAGATGCTGACTCTTCACCAGCTGCTTCCTATGCTAGGCAAAGATGCATGGTTGACAACACTAGACTTAAAATAAGCATACCTGCACATCCTTATCAAGGAGTCTTGCAGAAAATACCTACGCTTCAAAGCAGGCTACATGGAGGCTACATGCACTATCAGTTCTCTGCACTGCCCTTTGGCTTATCTACTGCGCCCAGAGTATTCACAAAGTGCCTAGTTCCAGTCATTGCATTCTGCAGGCAAAGAAATATTCAAATATACCCATATCTGGATGATTGTCTAATTCAGGCAGAAAGCCAGGACATACTTTTGAATCATCTGGCCTTTGTTCAAAGGGTACTGACTTGTCTGGGGTACACCAAAAACGAAACGAAATCACAACTGGTACCCTGTCAACAAATTATATTCATGGGAGCAGGCTTGACTACAACTTCCCAGATGGCTTTCCTTACGCCAGAGAAACGGATTCATTTGACAACCTACTTCAAACAAGTGGCCACAAAAACCCAGTTATCTGCAAGGCAAATACTGCATGCCTTGGGGTTCATGGTCTCCTGCATTCTTATAATTCCATATGCAAGGCTGCATATGAGGAAACTGCAATGGTATCTCAAAAGCCTATGGTGTCAACATTCACAGGATCTAGAAGCAATGATTCTTATCATACCTTGCCTACGCCTAGAGTTCCTTTGGTGGGCAGAGGCCTGCCACCAGAACAGGGGACCACCATTCACACTCCCCCCTGCTGCCCAAACCTTAACAACAGATGCATCAGACTATGCATGGGGGGCCCATCTGGCAGGTTAGTGCATTCAGGGCAAATGGAACCCAAGTCAAATGCACCTGCATATCAATCAAAAAGAAATGTTAGCTGTACAGAATGCTCTGACAACCTTCAAGGACCACATTCTTCCAGGACAATTAATGATAGACTGACAACACCACTGTTATGTGGTACATAAACAAGCAGGGGGATACACATTCTTACCCCCTCTGCAGACTAACCATGGCATTGTGGAACACAACCCTGAGCTATCAAGTACATTTACAAGCTCAATTCCTGCCAGGAAAACTAAATACACTGGCAGACAAACTAAGCAGAAACCTCATGGACCCACCCGAGTGGAAACTGGAGCCAAGGATTTTCAACATGTTGACAAGCAAATGGGGGGTCCCAGATGTAGACCTGTTTGCCTCCCCCTAAAACTATCAGTTGGACAAATTCTGCACAAGGACTCCCCACAAACAAGCTTGGAAAGTTGATGCTCTGTCCTTCAGCTGGAAAAACCTATCAGTTTATGCCTTTCCTCCTCTGCTGTCCAAAGTACTACTAAAGATCAAACAAGACAAACCAAGGATGATTTTGATTGCACCAAACTGGCCATGCCAACAGTGGTACCCCCTCTTGGGCAGTGTGTCACTGTGGGCCCCATGGCACCTGCCTCAAACTCCTACTCTAGTATCTCAGCAGGAAAACCAAATTCTGCATCCTCAACTTCAAACACTGAATCTAGCAGCCTGGCTAATTACATAATTTCTCCTTTACCATCCCTCAGTAAACCAGTTTTGGATATCATTTTAGAGGCAAGGAGGCCTAGTACCAGAAAGTCTTACGCTGAAAAATGGAAAAGGTTCTGTGCCTGGAACCAATCTCAAGGGATGAGCACAACAGTGCCCAATTTACCTCAGATTTTACAATACTTACTGAGATGCTTCATAAGGGCCTATCTTTTTCCTCCATCAAAAGTCATGTCTCAGCCATCTCAGCTCATTGTAACACAGAACCACACCCCTCTTCTCTCATCCACTGCTTAAGCAGTTCCTCAGAGGGTCCAAAAATCTACGACCACCCAGTAGAGCTCCAACTCCAGCCTGGGACCTCAACTTTGTATTGGAAAAGCTCAGCCTTCCTCCATTCGAGCCAGCTGCCACTGCGGACTTAAAATTTCTTTCTTGGAAAACAGCTTTCCTTTTAGCAATCACTTCAGCAAGAAGGATATCTGAATTACAGGCCCTCATGGCAGTGGAGCCTTTCATCATCTTTCATGCGGACAGGGTGTCCCTCAGGACCAATCCCTCCTTCATGCTCAAAGTGGTATCCTGTGTGGCCCGTAATCAGTCAATACATTTGCCAACCTTCTTTCCTAATCCACAGAACAAAGGGGAACGGATTCTGCACTCCTTAGACGTGCATAGACAACTTAGATTCTACTTGGACAGAACTAAACCTCAAAGGAAATCTGATCAACTGCTGGTGGCATTTGCTGCAGGGGCAGAGGGGAAGGCTATTTCAAAGCAAACCATTTCCAAATGGATAGGCCATTGCATTCATTTCTGCTACAAACACCATGGAAAATCTATCCCACAGGGGATCAGACCCCACTCTACCAGGGCTGCATTTACCTCTACAGCTTTTCTCAGAGGCGTCCCTACCAGGGACATCCTAGAAACTGCTACCTGGAGTTCTGTACATACTTTCACCAAGCATTACCATCTGCCAATTTTCTCTAAATCCAGAGCTGGCTTTGCCACTGCAGTCTTGCAGGGCCTTTTAGCTGGTCCTAATTCTATTTCAATTCCTCCTCCCATCCTTAGCTTTGGGAATCTACCCAAAAGTGATGACTGCAACAGTGAAACATGAAGAACATAGTACAGTTGTGTACACTTACCATAAATGTAGATGTTCGTGTGTATTCACTGTTGCAGTCCTTGTTACCCTCCTTCCAGCCCCCTTCTTTTTTGGATATACCTCTACTTTCCTTTGCTATCTTCAAAAGCTTTTTGGTGTATTTGTTTTTTTGTTGGAGGTATAACCTTGTATATTTATAGATTTAATTGCTTCCCATTAAGGGGGCACCTGACATATGGGGCAAGAAAAACTGATGTAATGGCGTTGGCTGCATGTTTTATACCCCTGACGACCTGACGTCATGGAGGAAGGGACATCAACCGACGCAGGACCCAAGACTTAGCCGACTGAGGGCTACTGCAAGCAGATAACCCAAAAGTGATGACTGCAACAGTGAATACACTCTAACATCTACATTTGTGTTAAGTGTACACAACTGTACTTTATGGCACAATGGGAAGAAGAGTATGTTTTTAATGAAAGGAATTTATGGAGGGTCAACATCATATATTATGGAAGGTTTGTTGATGTGTTTATTCTATGGGGAAGTAATGAAGGACAACTCCACAGGTTTGTGGGTTCCTTGCCAAGTACGACAGCATTCCTGGAATTTGATGTACGAAGCTCTATGAAGGAAATTGATTTCTTGGATGTGACCATTCTGTTGGATAATAAAGGGAATTTTAATATGCGTGTACTTAGCAAAGAATGTTGGAAGAACCACATCTTACGTAGAACGAGCATGCATCCCAGACATATCTATCCACAGATAATGGTCAGTTCTTATGTACATCAAGACTATGTACCAGTGAACAAATGTATGATCATGAAGCAGGACAACTTAAGGAGAATTTGTTAGCCCTTGGATATAGAGATTCTGAGATCCAACAAGGAATACAGCAAGTTAAGTATCAAAGGAGAACCAGAAGAAAACCATACTTCTCAGTAAGACGGAGAGAAAATGAGATGAAAACAAATAAGAATTGAAAGGAACCTGGTAACCTAAGATGTGTTAACATATAGTAATGACATCTCTACAATATGTGAAATATTAAGGAAAATTGGAAGATTCTAACCATGGGTGACCGACTAAGACACATAGCTGGCAAACTCCAATATTTTTCTTTAAGAATAAACTGAATCTGAAAAGGCCACTGTTTTATAAAGCAGGATCTGATTCCTGAAAATTAACTTCTATAATGGATACGTTTCCTTGTAGAAAGTGTAAGGCATGCCCTTGTATTGATTCAAGCAACTGTTTGAAACATCCTCTCGCTGGTCGTACGTATCACCTGAAGACTTGTGTGGATTGTGAAATGAGAACTATATATGTTGCTATCTGAGATAGCTGCCAAAGGTTCTATGTTGTGAAAACAAATAAACCCTTTAAAGAAAGAATATTGCGTCATCTTGGTGATATTAGATTGGCAGGTCAAACTAATGCTCTATCGCAGCATATTCAGAACAATCCAGGACATACGTTTTTTTTCTTTCTAGCCTTGGAAAGAGTTCAAGATGGCATAAGAGGAGGGGATTTATGCAATAAAACTGAAATTAATGAAACACACTGGATTAGCTGATTTGCAAGCAGACAGAAGCCCTGGACTTAATGAAGTGGTTCCTTTAAAACTGGTGTTAAAAGGCAGGGACCTTGGGAGATAATGGTTGAATTATATTATAAAAGAGGAAGTGCTTTTTGACTTGGTAGGATCTGATGAAGGCATAGCCGAAAGTGCTTCTCCTTATTTAGTTTTTATTTCACTCTGATCTTACAAAACTGATTTGTTTTGAGTAGAGTCTTTTATGTGGATTTTTGTTTGAACTAGATCATAATATCTCTCTCCATGGTGACACTGCAGCTTTTCATACAATTTTGATTGCCAGGGAGGGAATTATTTCTGGTGCTGTGGTCTTTGGCAGTAAAGGACACTGTCCTGGTTCAATGACTGTCCTCCAGGATTGAGATGATAGTTGGCTTCTGTTGCAGGCTTCTTGGTCCTTCAAGATCTTCTTGCCCGAGTTTCTGGGTCATTGTGGCTCCTCCAGGAGTTGTTTGATTTCATCATTAGGTTGCACGTGCTAGTTATTTCTCAACAGCATGTCCTTATGGAGGACAGAATTGTGACCCGACTGTGGCTGATTATGCTTCTCCTATTAGGAGTGTTGCATTTCTGTCCTGCATTTCAGAACTCCTCCATTCCATGAGACCTGAACATCATTTGAGTGTTCCAGTACCGTTTTCCCACACTCATGAACAAAATTCCAAGGTACTTAAAACTCCTTCATATGAGGTTGGGTAAGTAGTCCATCTCACCTAAAGGTGACAGATAAATAGGCTTTCCCACCTTTATTTGAGCTTGTTAACTTGTGCCACCTAAATTTATTGATTTATTGATCTTTCTTGTAAAACAGTTTAAGTAATGGCCATCATGTCTGAACTTGTGATTCATAGCTTCTGAGATCTTCAGTTCCTCACATATAATTAAACGTATCTAGTCTTTCACAAAGTTTGGGGGTCCTTTAGGATGAATCCGTGCTTCCTTCCTAAGTTGAATTTTAGAATTTCTCTGAAACTGTTCAGTTATATTGTTTCCTTTGAGTGGAAATGCACAAGATTTGGTGGTGGTGGTGGGGGGGCTTCAAGCTCTGGATATCCACAATTAATTCAGGTGTTAACTGAAATGTGTGCACAGCTTTAAGAATCTATATCCGTTGATCATCTCCATCTAGGGCAAGAAGAGGTTTATGTCTTTAGCACTCTGTTAACCAGGTGGGTGGGCTGGTGCAGTAAACAGTTTGTCACAACCCGGGCCATACAGGCAGTAAACGGACATTAATGGTACATACAAGATTTGTACATGTAAATAATACATACTAGTTGACCATCTTTTAGTTTTTTCTAGAGAAGTACTTGGTGTCAAGAACAGAGGCTTGAATTAGTATACCATGCAGTAGTTTGTAGCTGCCAGTCAGAGTTTTGAAACAAACTTCAGTGTTATGTTGTCCTATCTCGCCTTCATTCTTGCTGGTTGGGTTCAGAGCTAAATCTCGGCTCCAACTCTGCTGTATACCAAAGCACGAGAGCTTCTACTGGCTCGGGGCTGTAACCTATCCCATGGTGCTTAGCAGCTGTTCCCCAGATCTCGTTTGCCACTTGAAGCTTTGGGATTGTCTTCGTTGGCTCAGGCTAGTAAAATGTAGTATTATAATCCTTGTTTTTTTTTTTGGATAACTTTCCTAAAACTTACTACTACTACTTAGTTCACCTTTCCCAGTTAAAATACAGTGCCTTTTTGTGTGTTTGTAGTATTCTTGGCTATATTTTCCTTGCAGATGTCCTTTTGGGCCTTGTTTTTCTCTCTTCCCCTTATCTAGTTAAAGAATCCATTTCAGTTAGAAGATTCTTTCAACTTCTTACCTCTCTTGAGGAGTCACCTTTTAAATTATAGGCATCTCCTCGGGTTGGAGGAGATTGTCTTTTAACTTCTTATCTTCCCTATCCTTTCCATTTTTTTTTTCTTGTTTAAAAAAAAAAAAATGGCCTTTTCTGTCTTGCTTCTACCTTTTATAGTACTCAAAAAAATTACTGTTGTGTTAGTTTCTTTCGCAGGTAAACATTTCTAAAGAATCTGTTAAGGAGCACAAACAATCTGGATTTAAAAAGTGCAATTCATGCACTCAGAAAATGTCTACAACAGACGGACACACACGTTGTGTCTACTGTCTATGACAAGACCATCTCCAAGACTCCAGCTCCATTTGTCATAGCTTCAGTGCAAGGATCTTACAGGAGAGGAAAAATAAGCTCATTTTAAGGGGTTTGTTGAAAGTTGAAGAAGATAAGACCTCAAAACTGGATAAGTCTAAAAAGGCTGCTTTGTCGGCTCCTTCAAGCAGTTTCAAAGATACAGCATCCTTGGATCTGAAAGTTATCGGTTCTGACAAATCTGGTCCTCCCTCAGTTCCGTCTGTCTCCTCGGAACTGTTGCAAAGCTGAAGAAGGAGTTGGTCACCATTCTTGGAACCTGCTCATTTGGTGCTGCAGTCACCTGTGTTACAGTCTGTGGTAGGTAGCCACAAATTGTCAAGCCATTCCTGTCGATCCTCCAGATTATCGGACGATGATGAGGAGCAGGTCGTGAAGAGGTTGCTCCAGACTCGGGGCCCTACCAGAAATTCTCTCGAGCCCAGCCCATCGGATCGTGGAGCCGACAACTGTACCTCAGATGACGTCGATTCCTCCTCAGACTCTGACGAGTTCGGAGCCAGAGAGTATGGAAGTCGTTGTGCTGGAACCGGAGGAGCCAGTAATCGCTCCTGATATCTCTGCTCTGACGTCTGCTTCGATCTAGTCGATGTTGTCTTCCATCGAGGGATCTGGGGGTCGACACTCCCTGGTCGGCTTCAGGGGGGGGGGGTCGAGTCAGACCCATGTCGGAACCAACTCTCCCACTCAGCGCTTTGGCTCGGGTGAGTTCGGCTCCCACATCAGCCTCGGAGCCACCCTCCTCGGTGCCGGAGAGATCTCCTGGCCCCACGGGACCGGAGTATCTGTCATCCCAGGATCGCGGTGCCTTTGAGGTGATGCAGTGTGCGCTCTCCACTGCGTCTGCTCCACCTTTGGCTCCAGCCTTTTCCCCAAAAAGGGCCAGTGTCCACCTCTTCATCATCCCTCCATCACCACCAGAGTAGAGAGTCAGTGCCCCAGCAAACCCTAATGGGTGGAACCTCCTCTTCCGATACCTCTCCGGAACATCCTCCCGAGGAGGTCCCTCAGAAGAGACGAAGAGGAAGCACATAAACTCCCCTGAGTCTGTCGCTTCTGATACTGACTTGGAGGATTCAGAAGGGTCCCCACGATCGCCCTCTGAGACTGTCTCTTTTTCAGACATCCTGGAGATCTTTAAGCAGAGGGGTGCTAGAAGTCCCTTTCCTCGTCTGAAGACAAGTTGGTATACCTGGAGGCGTTTGGCTCTCGTGTTTCCACCTTTCGACCCTCTCCTGGTTGTAGTGAGTCGGAAGGTGTGGGACTCTCAAGAATAAGTGGACCCTGTTCCGCTGAGGCAAAATAAATTTATTACGGCCCCAGAGGACAGACAGTATCTAACTAAGGGAGTTCCAGTAGATGCGATGGTGGTGGCTGTGGCCACAAAGGAGTTAGCTGAAACTTCTGCATCTGTCCATCCACCAGTCCCGCACGATGGACAGGTATGGGAAGCATACTTTCTTTTCAGTGGCCTTTATCTTGCGGTCTCTGAATTGTTTATCACATTTCACCCAACTTCAGAGGGATGTCCTAAAAGAGCTGGGAGACGCTACAGGCCAGGATTTATCGGATAAGATTAATTCTCAGTTTGCAGCTTAATCTCCATTGCTAACTCCTCCATGCTCTTCATTTCCTATGCAGCCGATGGAGCGAGCAGGGCAGCAGGCACAGGAATAGCTCTTTGGAGCATACCTCTCAACTGTCTCTGATTTTCAGGGACGTCCCTGATTTTGACTCCCTGAAATCCCTCCTAAAATTAGTGACTTTTGGAGGAAAGGTGGTGAATTACACTTAATGAATAATGACAATAATTAAGAGTTATAGACTTCTTTTACTTCAGAAAATGTGTATTAATTCATATGCTTTGATTCTGTCAGTGTTTCAAGTTAATAGCAGTAATATTTTAAAAGTGTCCCTGATTGTCCCTGATTTTTTCTTGACTTGTCCCTGATTTTGTTGAAATTTGTCCTCGATTGGTTGAGAGGTCTGCTTTGGAGACATTCCTGGATGCGCCTTTGCGAGTTTGCCGAATCCTTCAGATCTTCCTTCATTGACTCCCCTTTTGATGGCTCTTCCTTGTTCGGGCTGAAAGTGAAAGAGACTCTCACCAGGAGCCAACAAGATGGTAAGACTCTGTCTGCCATCAGAGTCCATTTTTCCGCCCTACCAGACCCTACTCTAAAGGTCAAAAGAGTGGAAAGATGTGGTTCCGGAAGTCCAAAGGAGCCTTATCTGATGCTTGTGGTGATTCTTCACCCAGGGGCAGAGGGGGAAATAACAATGGAAGACGCCGACCACGCGGCAGAGGGGGGTACGCAGAACCAGGGTGACAGAAATACTTTCTCTGGTTGGCCCTTCCAGTGCTCCTGAAAGGAGACCCGACTTGTCTGCCTCTAGAGGCAGTCAGTGGGAGCCTATCGCTGTACCCAGAAGCCTGGCTGAATTTGACTCAAGGTAAATGGGTACAGTCCATTATATCCAGGGGTTACAACATTCTGTTTCACTGGTCACCTCGTCCGTCAAAGTTTATCCCAGACATTCCACCCGGTCAAAAGGATCAAGCAACACTAGAAATTCAAACGTTGCTAGAAAAAAAAAGTCATCCAAGAAGTCCCCGCAGACAAGCTAGGATCGGGAATGTACTCTAGGATCTGATATTGTTAATCGTCGTTCAGTCATTACATATGGGTAATATATATGACTAGTCTGACAACAAATATCTATACTTAGCTCAAGAGAAGCAGCTTGACACGACCGAATGGCAATGCGGCAAACAAAATCTGAGGTAACAGGGAGAGAGGGATTATGGGTAAGAGTTTAGCTCGAGAGTTTATAGCTGACGCGAGTTTGGAAAATGGCCGGCTTGGTTCCGAGGTCGGAACCGATACTCATACGTAATGACTGAACGAGGATCAACAATACAGATGGAACGTTATGGTAAGACATAACTTCTTTTTCTTTTTGGTTCCAAAAAAGACAGGGGACTGGAGACCCATATCGGATCTCAGCAGACTAAACAAGTCTGTGAAGAAGTCAATGGTCCGGATGGTAACACTAAAGTCTATACTCCCTTTTCTGGGACAAGACAATTGGATGTGCTCATTAGATCTTCAGGACACGTACAGCCACATAAAGATGGACAGGCGCTTCAGAAGATTTCTATGCTTCCAGCTGGGAGCCGGTCATTACCAGTTCAGAGCTCTGCCCTTTGGACTCACCACAGCCCCCCAGAGTGTTTACCAAATGCATGGCAGTAGTCATGGCTCATCTGAGACGTCAAGGATTCCAGGTGTTTCTATACTTAGATGACTGGCTCCTAACTGCCACCACGAAGCAGCGGTCTAATCAAAGCCAAGGACTACACCATCCATCTATTCTCAAAACTAGGCATTACTATAAATGCAGAAAAATCTGCTGTGTTGCCATCACAGCGTATTACCTTTATAGGTGCAGATTTAAACACAAACGACATGTTGGCAAAACTGCCTGAAGAAAGGATTCAAATGTTACGCAGTCAAGCACTTATCTTGCTGAACAAGAAAAAAGTACAGGCAAGATTTGTCCTCAAGGTCCTAGGCTCTATGGCAGCGACAATAACGCTAGTTCCCCTGGCAAGACTTCACATGCGAATATTACAGTGGCTGTTCTTCGCTCAGTGGTCCATACAGGAGTTACCCATGTCTCACGAGATTCTCATTACAGACTCCTGCTAGAGGGATCTGCTTTGGTGGATCCAGTCCACTCGGGTAACAATGGGTAGACCATTTGTACTTCCCCAGCCTGTCACTACAGTAACCACAGACGCATCCCAGATTGGGGGGGGGGGGGGTCATTATCTGGGACAGATGGTCCAAGGGGTTTGGAAAGATCATGAGTACCATTTGCACATCAGTGTCCTAGAGATTGAGGGCTGTGCTTCTGGCATTGCAAGCATTTAGAACTCTCTTCCCATGGGGACTATTGCAATTTAGACAATCAAGATGTTGGTGGTATGGTACATCAACAAACAGAGGGGAACCAGATCCTATCCCCTATGTCGAGAGGCCAGAGAGTTTGGCAATGGGTGATATCTTCCCAACACTTTCTGACGGCAATGCACATCCCGGGGAAATCCAACGTCATAGCAGACGGGCTAAGCAGAGCTATTCTCATGCCTCACGAGTGGTCCCTGAATCAGGAAGTTGCTAATCGAATTTTTCACAAATGGGACCAGCCTTGCTGTGACCTTTTTGCACTCCCTTCAATGCCAAATGCAGCAACTACTTTGCCCTCATTTCCCCTCCGGGAGAGTCACCGAGGGATGCACACGTCCACAATTGGCCCCCGGGACTTCTTTATGCTTTTCCCCCATTTCCTTTGATTCCAAAAGTTATTCAGAAAGCCAAGTCGTTGAGTCGCAGGTTAATCCTCATTGCTCCATACTGGCCTCGTCAGATTTGGTCCCCTTTCCTTTGGCCCCCACCTTCAGGAGGACGCATGGATCCTGGACCCAGTGCCGGATCTTCTGACGCATAAGTCAGGGAATGCTCCATTCTGCCATTCAGAACCTCAAGCTGACAGCTTGGTTTCTCCACTTCGAATCTTAGCCAGGCTTCCAGAATTATCCCCCGCAGTATGCTACATTTTGGTCTCCTCGCACAAAAAGACAACTAGGAAACTTTATGCAAGCAAATGGAAGAGGTTCTCTTGTTGGGTGGACAAAAACACACAGATCCTTTTACAGCCTCTATCCCTGCAATTTTGGAATTCCTGACAGAAATTTTTAATCAAGGAGCAGCGGCGGCCACTATTCGAGTTCAACTAGCTGCTATATCTAATTATCACGTGGGGGAACTCTGATCCTATGTAATGTCCCACAAGTTACGCAAGGCCTTCCTCAGGGGTACTTTCCTGTTAAGACCTCCTGTAAGAGAACCTCCTCCCCCATGGGATCTGAATTTAGTATTATCAGCATTGATTCTTCCCCCCTTCGAACCATCATCCTCTTGTTCTTTAAAATTTGTATCCTGGAAAACTCTCTTTCTAGCAGCAGTTACCTCAGCTAAGAGGGTTTCAGAGTTGCAGGCCTTATCCATCCATCCTCCCTATTTGATCTTCCACAACGATAGAGTTTCCCTCAGAACAAATCCCCTCCTCCTTGCAAAAAGTCTGTTCTGAAACAAATTTAAACCAATCTATATAATTGCCTGTGTTTTGTTTTCCTAATTATAGCAACAAGGCAGAATATAAGCTTCACCAACTGGATGTACATAGACAACTGTGCTTATATTTACACAGGCTGAAAGATTTCAGAAAATCAGATCAGTTGTGTGTGTTCTATTCAGAAACAAAAAAAGGCTTGGCAGTCTCAAAAGTTACTTTGTCCAAATGGCTTACTGAAACTATCAAATATGTTTATCAATTTCATAATAAAGAACCGCCAGGGAAAGTGAAAGGACATTCAACTAGAGCGGTGTCATTGCCTTTCACTCCAGACTTCCATTGGATTCAATTTGTGTTGCTGCTACATGGGTCAATCCTCACACCTTTATCTCTCATTACAAAGTAGATGTGGCCTCCCGGAACAGCGCATCCTTTGGTTCCACTGTCCTGAAGAGTTTGTTCCCTTGAGCCACCCAAGAGAAAGGTGCTGGGGACTCTGTCCCAACCAGCAAGAATGAAGGCGAGATAGGACAACATAACATAAAGAAGTTATGTACTCACCAAAACGTTCTAGGTTTGTTGCGCAGTATATTTTGTTGCACTGAAGAAGGCTTGAACTTTTCGGCCGAAATCTGTTTGCTGTGGATATTTTATTTATGGAGCATGCCACAATAAATTTCTGAGATTTTCCTCTTTCCCTTGTGCTGGATTTCATTTTTGGACTGTTGTGCAGTATCTCGTCTTCATTCTTGCATCCAACCTAGCCATCCCCCTCCTGGTGGATCTAGAGGAATTTTTTACAATTGGCGAATATGGTCTGATTCCCGTCTTGCCTTCCTTTTACCTTTGTGACCAATGTATTTCATATATTTTCTCCTTCTGTATGTTAATCATATCATAGTGAGCACGCTCCCTCAAACGAGATCTGGGAAACAGCCGCTAAGCACCATAGGACAGGTTATAACCTTGAGCTTTGGTATACGGCCGAGTCAGAGCCGAGATTCGGCTCCGAACCCAACCAGCAAGAATGAAGGTGGGGTACTGGACAACAAACCTGGAATGATGTTCTTCATCTCACATTGCTGCAGTCCTTACATATGGGTAGTCCGCTGTCCTCGGTCGGCCCGAATACCAAAGTATTAGGCTGACGTCGGTCCAGGCGCTTAAAACTGACATCAGGACGTCAGGGTACAAAAGCGCATGACCGACGTCATTTCCTCAGTCTTTTTTGCCGCATGGTCCGATGCAGAAGCAGCGTTGCAAGTGCCGTTCGGCGTTCTGAAATTTTTCGAATTCGGAGTTTCAGACCGAATCCAAGTTGGCTAAGTACCCCGTTGGGGAATATTTTGGTTTTTCTTGCCTCAGTGTTTTACCGGATGTCAGAAAAAGTGAATAACTGTATTTCTTGTGGGAAACAGATACCGCATAGGGATTATCATTCTTTGTGTATTCCTTGTTTGGGGCCTGAGCACGACGTTGTTGGGTGTCGCTTTTGTGCTAGGTTCAATAAACGCACTATTAAGCGAAGGTTAGATTGTGCTAGGCTGGTCTTTGGGAAGCGGTGCAATTATAATATGCCGTCGGATTCTCCGGCGCCCGCTTCTCTTGAAGCGCAAAGACAAAACAGTTAAACCCAGGCAAGATGAGTCGTCCGTTCCGGACGCCGGTTCTTTAGAGGCTTCAGTGGAACCGGTGGTTCCGATGGAGACTTCTCTGGAGTCTCAGGGGGAGACTTTGATTTTGCAGGAGGTGGTCTCTCAGGAGGCAGGTCAGGCTGAAGGGGCTTCTCAAGTTACTGTACACCCCTCCCTTCCTAGGGTGGTTAGGCCTTCTCCTTCTGTTTCCAAGGCTTCTCCCAGAGGCAGGCCAGTTTCAGCTTCTGTTGGTGTCACTCCTAGTTCAACAGGGTCTGTGCCTAAGAAGCACATGCTTAAAATGGCAGAAGATTTGATTACTCTGATTAGAGGTTCTTTGCCCCCTCCTGATAAGAGGCCTAGGGTGGAGCCAGAGTTGGGAAGTTTTGAGCAGGCTTCGGATGTTTCAGAGTCTTCAGCTGAAGACTTGCAGGAGTACTCTCCTTATTCTGATTCTGATGCAGATGATTCCACTCCTTCTGCTTCTCCTCCAGAGGATTTTTCTTTTTCAGAGACACTTCATTCTATGAGGGAACATTTTAAGTGGGAAGGTCAGGACTTCTCTGATTCTCGGAAAAGGCTTAGGGAATTTTGCTGTTACCCCAGCATAGGCCCTTGGCTATACCCCTGTTCTGGATGTTGTGGAAGATGTGTTTGCAGAGGCTTCACTTAATCCTGATTCTCTGCCTCCTGCTCCTGTTAAACCGGATAGGTATTACAGGGTGCCTGAGGCTCATAAATATCTTTATAAGAGTCCTAGGGCGGACCCAGAAACTATTAGTCAGGGACCTAAGGGTGTCAAGGCCTCTGTTGTAAAAATCCGGTTCCTCTAGATAAAGAAGCCAGAGCTTTGGATAGATGGGGAAAGAAGGTCTATACATCTTCTACCTTAGCTATGAGGGCTTTGAATTGCCAGTTTCATATGTTGAAATATCAAAACTATCTTCTTTCTCAATTGAAGTCTAAGGTGGATGCTCTGGCGGAAGGCATTGAGTGTAAAGAATTGCAAGATTTGGTGCATGTCTCTGAACAGGTGGGTAAGCATTCATTACAGTGTGGTTTTGATGCTGTGCAGGCCTCGTCTAGGGTGGCTGCCACTGGCTCAGTTCTTCGCAGGCACGCCTGGCTGAAGGATCAGAATTTATCTGACCATGTTAAGACAAGGATTTTGGATGCTCCTTTGCAGTCTGATGTGTTGTTTGGTTCACCTGTGGAGTCAGTCTTGAAGAAAATGGAAGACAAGGCTAAGTCTATGCAGGCTGTTAAAGATTTTTGCAAGTTCAGCCTCCAAGTTTAGTAGGAATTGGCCTGCTAAGGGGTGGACGTATCCTTCTTATGATTCTCAGTCTAGGGGTAGATCTAGACGTGGTAGGGGCAGAGCTCAGAGTTCTTTCAGACCTAGAACAGGGAGTTCACCTGCACAATCTTGGTGAGGGCAGGGGCCAGTCCTTTCGTAAACAGGCCCAATGACCTACTTTTCAGCTGCCAGATCCTTCTTGCCTGGCAGCACCTTTGGGAGGAAGGTTAGCACTCTTCAAGGAAAATTGGATGTTGATTACCCAAGACAAATGGGTATTGGATATCATACACCAAGGTTACAAGTTTTATTTCCATACCTTGCCTCCTTTCAAAGGCATGCCGGACGTTCCTCCTCAGCAAAGACTAGAGGCTCACAAACAAATTTCTCTACTACTTCAAATAGGGGCCATACAACCGGTCCCTCTGCCAGAAGTGGGCCTAGGATTTTATTCTCGCCTGTTTCTAGTACCAAAGAAAGGAAACACGTGGAGACCAATTTTGGATTTATCTATCCTCAACACATATCTGGACATTCCCAAGTTCAAAATGTTGACGTTACAACAGCTTTTACCTCTGCTGGACAAAGATCACTGGATGGTGACTCTGGATCTCAAGGAGGCTTACCTTCATGTTCCTATCAGGCCCAGTTGCAGGAAGTATCTGCGTTTTCGGGCTGGGACTTCACATTATCAGTTCTCTGCATTGCCCTTTGGCTTATCTACTGCGCCCAGAGTGTTCACGAAGGTTCTGGCTCCAGTGGTAGCTTTCTTCAGGCTAAGAGGAATACAAATCTATCCTTATTTGGACGATTGCCTGATTCTGGCCCAAGGAAAGGACGAACTTCTTCATCATTTACAGTATGTGATGGCAGTGTTAAGATGCCTGGGGTATTCTGTGAACGAAATAAAGTCCAGTCTAGTACCCTCTCAGGACATGTGCTTTCTGGGTGTGAGACTGAATACAGCATCCCAGATGGCCTTTTTGACCCCGGACAAACAAAAGAATCTTTCTCTTTACTTCCACCAATTGTCTCGTCAGTCCAGGCTGACTGCAAGGACAGTCCTTCAAGCCTTGGAGTTCATGGCATCTTGTATTCTGGTACTTCCCAATGCCAAACTGCATATGAGGAAGCTACAATGGTATCTCAAGAATGTATGGACACAGCACTGCCAAGATTTGGACACTGTCATTCAGATAATACCTTGCATTCGAAAGGAATTTTTGTGGTGGGCTCAGGAATGTCACCTAAACAAGGGACTCTCTGTGACCCGGCCAGAGGCGAGTCAGATTTTAACGACAGATGCCTCAGACAAAGCTTGGGGAGCTCATCTAAATGGAAAATGGGTACAAGACACGTGGCCTGCCAGACTTCAACATCTACATATCAACTTGAAGGAGATGTTAGCAGTCCAATTTGCATTGATAGCTTTCAAGGATTTACTTCTTCCAGGGCAGGTGTTGATTCAAACAGACAACACAACTGTCATGTGGTACATCAACAAGCAAGGGGGAACGCATTCTTATCCTCTATGCAGACAAGCAATGATTTTGTGGGAGACTGCTCTCAGTTTACAGCTAAATCTTCAGGCAAGGTTTCTGCCAGGAGCACAGAACACCTTAGCAGATGTGTTGAGCAGACAAATTATGGATCCCCACGAGTGGAAATTGGATCCTCATGTATTTCAGAGATTGACAGTGTTATGGGGAACTCCAGACATAGATCTGTTCGCTTCTCCACTAAATTACCAGCTGCCAAAGTTTTGCACAAAAGGTTTCCTCCCACAGCTTGGAAAGTGGATGCTCTCTCATTCAATTGGAGCAATCTTCACGTGTATGCCTTTCCACCTCTGCCTCTCCTCCCGAAGGTACTCCTGAAGGTCAGACAGGACAAGCCAAACATGATTTTAATAGCTCCAGATTGGCCTCGATAGCACTGGTACCCATTACTGAGAAGTCTGGTACGGGAGCCTCCATGGCCTTTGCCTTCGATTCCTCACCTGCTGTCTCAGGAGAACAGTCATTTACTCAATGTCAAACTTCATTCTCTACATCTGACAGCCTGGCATATTCTGTTTTAAACCCTGGAGGGTCTCAGCTTCCACAACAAGTTTTAAATGTTATTTTGGAGGCCAGAAGGCCTAGTACAAGGAAAGTTTACGCAGATAAATGGAGGAGATTTTTATTTTGGAGTACAGCAAAGGATTTTGATGTTTCTAAACCTAATTTAAGTGTTGCGCTTCAATACCTTACTGAGTTATTGGACAAAGGTTTGTCCTTCTCCTCTATAAAGGTTCATGCTGCAGCAATTTCTGCTCACTATGACTGTGACCCACCATTATTTTCGCAGCCTTTGTTTAAGCAATTCCTTAGAGGGGCAAAGAATATAAGACCCCCACGTAGAGCTCCTACTCCTGCTTGGGATCTCAATTTTGTGTTGGAGAAACTCACTCTACAACCTTTTGAGCCTGCAGCATCTGCAGAGTTGAAATATTTATCATGGAAGACTGCTTTTTTGTTGGCCATTACCTCTGCGAGAAGGGTTTCTGAGTTACAGGCCCTTATGGCAGTTGAGCCTTTCTTAATTTTCCACAAGGATAGGGTGTCTTTGCGTACTAACCCTTCTTTTATGCCTAAAGTGGTTTCTAGTGTGGCTTTAAACCAAACTATTCATTTGCCTACTTTTTATGCAAACCCCCAAAATAAAGGGGAAAGGATTTTGCACACTTTGGATATATACAGACAGTTGCGATATTATTTGAACAGAACTAAAGGGTTCAGGCAGTCTCAGCAGTTGTTTGTTTCTTTTGCTTTGGGTTCTCAGGGCAAACCTGTTTCAAAACAAACTATTTCTAAGTGGATTGGTTTTTGTATTGCTTTCTGTTATTCCCATCATGGTAAGGAGATTCCAGCTGGGATTAGGCCTCATTCCACTAGGGCTACTGCCACTTCTACAGCTTTTTAAGGGGTGGCTACTAAAGATATTTTGGAAGCAGCTACTTGGAGTTCAGTGCATACTTTTTCTAAGCATTACCACCTTCCACTTTACTCTAAATCTAGGGCTGGGTTTGCCACAGCTATTTTACAGGGCATTTTGGCAGCTCCTAATGCTTTATAGTTTTGCCATCCTCCCTTACCTCTGCTTTGGGATTCTACCCATATGTAAGGACTGCAGCAATGTGAGATGAAGAACATAGTACAGTTTTGTACCTACCATAAATGTAGATGTTCGAAGATCCACATTGCTGCAGTCCAATTTACCCTCCCTCCTTCCCCTTTGTTGTTGAAGGTGGTGGTGTGGTTTGTGTTGTACATATTGTAAATATGGTTAGTGCACGGGTGGTTGGTTAGTTTTTGCTGGTTTTTGGCTTTGGCCTTTCTTGTTAGGGCCTTCTGACATCTGGGGCAAGAAAAGACTGAGGAAATGACGTCGGTCATGCGCTTTTGTACCCTGACGTCCTGATGTCAGTTTTAAGCACCTGGACCGACGTCAGCCTAATACTTTGGTATTCGGGCCGACCGAGGACAGCGGACTACCCATATGTAAGGACTGCAGCAATGTGGATCTTCGAACATCTACATTTATGGTAGGTACAAAACTGTACTTTATAGTGAGTACATAACTTCGTTTTATCTTTTGTCATCAGACAGCTAACTACCTTTCTAATAAGTGCTGCAGCTGAAGCCCAGTGTTGTAGCAGATTGACTGTCTCTTACAGGTGATTCAGAACTGTCTCTGTTACAGACATTTGAGCAGCAGACCCTTAAAGGAGTGCACATATTTTGACACACACAATTTTCACAGCTGTGACTCTGATCATTAGGCTTTTTTTGGAAGGTCAGTATTGGAGACCTCTACCTTCAGAGCTCTATTGTATCCTTCACCTCCTTCTGTCGTTGAAGTTTTACTGTTTGTGAATCGGCTTAGCGTACATTACAGAGAGTCCTCAGTCAGGTGAACCTTCCTTCTATTCCCCTCAGTTTGTGTTGCTCCACTAATTACTGTTGGTTGTTGGAGTTCCTTGTAGGTTATATAAGTATGCAGTCTTGTGTTTAAGAGCATGGGTCAGGTATTTCCTTTCCCAGCCTTCTAGTTAAGGGCATCTGCTGTAGTAAGCCTCTATTGCTGGAATTTATTTTCTAGCAGCATACAGTTTGGGCACAGATTTTAACTGTTTTGTCTTGATTTGCAGAAGGGTGTTCAATAAGAAATCTGCAGGTACAGAGAATGAGTCAGCTCATGTATTCTGCATGTGACATGGTATGTATCAGAATATGCCTGTGTATGTCCCCGTTTGTGGGAAATTCCTGAAGTTTTGTCAGAGTTTGATTAGTGGATAACCAAAGATGGAGAGGCATTTTTATACAGCAGCTAATGGGGTAGAATGTATTTGTTTAAAAAAAAAAAGCTTGTTCCATGGTGAATGTTGATTACCGTACATCCGTTTTGTGGTAATGTCTATTGCTCTAAATTTTTTCATTGTACAGTTTGCTATACATTTGCTGTTCAGAAGTTTTCTTAGCAGACCTCCATTGTGAATGAATTGGGACAGCTAGAATATCCCTGGTTATCAAACAAAGGTAAACCCAAAAAGCACAGTGAAACTACCACAAAAGATGTAGAATACTTAACTTTGGAGAACTGGTTTCGTCTTTCCAAATGAATCTTGAAATTCTTTCCGGTACATGACAACTGCATTGCTACGTAAAAATGTATTTGTTAAAGATAAACAATGTTTAAAATTTCAGTGGGTGTACATAACTAAAATCTTGTTTTGTTTTTCATGTGACTGGAGCACGTGTAAATATTTTCCATGCAGGGAAGCTTCTAATTATGTGTTACAGTAGAGAGTTGATTATCCGAACGTCAGTTATCTGAAATGTCAGATGTTATGTTGTCCCATCTCTCCTTCGTTCTTGCTGGTTGGGATCGGCTCCGACTCGGCTGATTTGCTATAGCTCGAGAGCTTTTACTGGCTCGAGGCTAACCCCTACCCCAACATGCCTAGCAGTAGCTACCCAGATCTCTTTTGCCACTTGCAGTATCGAGGTTGCGACTACTGGCTCAGGCTAAGTACTTAGTGCTTTTTTCACTTATATTGTTGTCCTTTCCTAGTTTTGTTGTTTAATTAACGTCATTAGAGCATATATTATCCCCTGTTAGTCTAACGACCCTTTTTTTACTTTATCTGGATGTTTTTGGCCGTCATTTTCTTCCTCAAGCCTTGCCTTCCCCTTTGAGCCCGTTTAAATTAGGGGGTGGTTCTTCTTTTTCCCCACCCTTTCTGTGATAGCCGTTTCAGTTAGAGGCTCTCCTATTGGGGGAGTTGCCGTTTAAGTTAGAGGCTCTCCTCCTTTCCTCTTCCAAAACAGAGAGTTTTCCTTTCCTGTTGTTTGGGCTAGCCGTTACAGCCTTGTAGTAGTTTTAGTTGTTGTGTACTGTTAGCTATTACAGCTGTGTTTTCTAACACTGTGGTAATTTTTTCTGTCAATTATCCACTGTGTCCAAAGAGTCGAAACCCTCTGGGTTAAAAAAAAAATGCCACTCATGTTGCCAATAAATTCCCTTACGGACGGGCACATGAGTTGTGCATATTGTTTAGGGGCTGTTCACCTGCAGGACTCGTGCTCAATCTGTCATGCTTTCGGTTCCAGAGTCCTGCAGGAGAGAAAGAATAAATTAATTTTGCATGGCCTTCTGAAGAACCCTCAAGATTCTTTGTCTCAGGGTCCTCAGCCAGCTAAAGTGTCCGAAAAACACACTAAGCCATCAGTTCTGAGTTTGGAACAGACAAAATCCACTGTAAAACCTTAGGCTCTGTCAGTTCCCAGTGCTGGCTTTGACAAAGCTAAGTCTCTGGTGGCTCCATCTGTGTCGTCGGCGCCAGTCCAGACCCATAAGAGAACAAGGTCTCCTTCTTTGGAGCCGGTACACTCTGCTCCACAATCTCCTTTGCTGCAATCTGGAGCGGGCAGTCACCGGTCCTCTTCACTCTCCTGTCGGTCCTCCAGGCTTTCGGATCACGATGTGGAGAGAGTGGTCAGTAGGCTCCTCAAGTCACAGGCACTTGCTAAATTAGTATCGAGCCCAGTCCATAAGGAATTGGCTCCTTCGGCCCATCCAGCTTTTCCATCAGTTCCTCCTCCGGCTCTCTTGAACTCTGAGACGGAGTGCATGGAGGTCGTGGTAGTGGAACCGTCGGCTTCGGTTACTTCTTTATCGGTTCCGACACCTGCTCCGATCTCCTCGATGTCTCAGTCCATTGATGGATCTGGGGGCCAAAGCTCTCTTGACTGCTTCGAGGGGGAAAGTGGCATTGGACCCTTGTCTGACCCTGCTCTCCCTCTCGGAACTTCGGGGCAGTTGAGCTTAGCTTCCACATCGGCCTCGGAGCCATCGCTCTCCGTTCGCAGGAGATCTCTGGGCTCTTCGGAGCCAGAAGCTCCTTCGACTCGGGCCTTTGATGTGATGAGGAGGGTGCTGTCTCCTGAGACTGCTCCATTGGCTCCTTCTCCCTCGGTGCCTGTGCCTGCCTTTGACCCTCCTCCTGCCTCCAATTGTAGGGGACCTGTGCACAAGGATGCCCCATTGGGCGACCCCACGTCGTCCGAAACCTCCCCCGAGCTTTCGGAGGAAGTTCCTTTGATGAAAAGATGTAAGAGGAAGCATCTGGACTCCCCTGAGTCCGTCACTTCAGACACAGACTTGGATGAATTGGAGGGGTCCCCACGGTTCCCTTCGAGGATGTCTCCTTTTTGGACGTCTTGGAAATCCTTAGAGGCTGGCTGGAAGTCCCTAGCCCCTTCTGAGGATGAGTCTGTATACCTGGACGCATTTGGTTCCCAACCCTCCACCTCTTGGATGTGTCCGCCTTTTGACCCACTTTTGTCTGTAGTGAGTCGAAAGGCGTGGAGCGCTCCAGAGACCATGAAACTAGTTCCAAGGAGACTGAATAAATTTATTACTGCTCCCGAAGATAAATCCTTCCTTTCCAAAGGGTTCCCTGTTGATGCCATGGTGGTGGCAGCAGCCACAAAGAAGGAACTTGCGGAAACTTCATCTGTCCGTCCGCTGAACAAGGAGTCTCATACGATGGAAAGGTATGAGAAGAGTATGTTCTCTTCAGCGACCTTTGCTCTTAGGTCGCTGAATTACTTGTCATACTTCAGACGACTTCAGAAGGATCTCCTGAAGGAGCTAGGAGATACTCTGCAAGATCCTACAGCTGAGGGAGTTGCACACAGGGCGGCTTCCCAGCTTGCGACCTTGACTTTAGTGTTAGCTCCTCCATGAGGCTCATTTATTAATGGAGCGAGTAGGGCAGCAGGTACCGGAGTAGCTTTGCGGAGACACTCCTGGATGCGCCTTTGTCAGTTTGCAGAACCTTTCAAGTCTTCATTGTACCAATACCCCCTTGAGTTCAGGCAAGAGAAGTATTACAATTCTTGGGCTCAATGGCCGCAGCAATTGCACTAGTTCCTTTGGCATGCTTCCACATGAGGATTTTGCAGTGGCTTCTTTCCGCTCAGTGGTCTTTCTAGGATTTACCAATGTCACACATGATCTTGATCGCGGAAACTTGCATAAAGGACTTAGTATGTTGGCTTTCTCCCCCAGGTAACTCTGGGCAGACCCTTTCTAGACCCCCATCCAGTAGCCACAGTGACCACGGACACCTCCCAGATAGGGTGGGGCATTATCTGGGACAGACTGTCCAAGGAATGTGGCAACCTCACGAGTAACATTTGCACATTAAACTAGAGATGAGAACGGAGCTTCTGGCGTTGCAAGCACTTCAAAACTCTCTACCTACTGGAACCGTTGCTATTTAGACAGACAATATGTCAGTGGTATGGTACATCAACAAGCAGGACGGGATCAGATCTTACCCCTTTTGTCAGGAGGTGCTTTGAGTATGGCAATGGGCGATGTCTTCCCGTTTTCTGATTGTGACGAACATTCCTGGGAAATCCAGTGTGATAGCGGACAGGCTCAGCAGGACTATCCTCATGACTCACGAGTGATCCCTGAAGCAAGAAGTTGCAGACTTGATTATTCGCAAATGGGGCCAGCCATGCTGCAGTTTTTTTGCCACTCCCCTCAACAACAAATGCGGAAGCTACTTTGTCTCTAGTCCCCCCTCCGGGACAGTCACCCAGGGATGCACTTGTTTACGATTGGCCTCCAGGATTACTCCATGCTTTTCTACCTTTCCCTCTAATTCTAAAGGTACTTCAGAAAACAAAGTCGCTGGGTTGCAAACTCATCCTCATTGCTTCTTACTGGCCTCGTCAGATATGGTTCCTGTTTCTTTGCCATCATCATCAACTGGAGCTTTGGATACTGGACCCAGTTCCAGACCTCTGATGCATCAGTCGGGCGGGCTTCATCCTTCCCTCCAAACTCTCAAGCTGACTGCTTGGTTTCTCCACTTCCACTCTTAGCCAGGCTCTCAAACATTTCCCTGGCTATGCAACACATCCTAGTGTCCTCTCACAAGCCCACTACCAGGAGGATTTACATTAGCAAATGGAAGATGTTCTCTTATTGGTCGAAGAGTAATGATATTGATCCCTTCACTGTTCCTGTTCACAGGATTCTTGATTTTCTGGCCAAAACCATCGAAAGATGGGCAGCTGCTGTTAGGGTCCAACTAGCTGCCATCTCCAATTTTCATGTAGGAGACTTGGGTTCTAACATCATGTCCCATACGTTGTGCAGAGCATTCTTACGAGGTACAACTTTTTTATGGCCCCTGGTAAGAGAACCCCTCCCCGGGACCTCAACTTGGTTTTAGCTTCTGTGGTTCTTCCACCTTTTGAACCAGCAGCATCTTGTCCCCTGAAATTTCTATCTTGGAAAACTCTTTTCTTGGTTGCTATCATCTCAGCTGGACAGGTTTCTGAATTACATGCTTTGTCTATTCGCCCGCCGTATGTCATTGTTCACTAAGATAGAGTCTCTCTTAAGACCAATCGTTCCTTCTTGCCAAAGGTATGTTCAAGGTATAATTTAAATCAGTCCATTGAGCTTCCTGTGTTCTTCTCCAATTATGGCAACAAGGCAGAGTATAGACTCCAATTGGATGTTCATAGACAATTACGTTTTTATTTACACAGGACCAAATACCTTAGAAAATCAGACTAATTGTTTGTATCCTTTGCTGACAATAAACAAGGTTCTCCAGTTTCAAAAGTGACCTTATCAAAATGGCGGTCAGACACAATCGGTTATTCTTATGATTTGCTTAAAAAGACGCTTCCAGGGAGGGCCAGAGGACATTCAACCAGGGCCTTAGCCATGTCTGTTGCCTTCCAAGCTAAATTGCCTTTAGATTCAATCTGTGCAGCAGCAACATGGGCAAATCCTCATACGTTTATCACTCATTACAAAGTGGATGTGGTCTCCACGGTCTTGAAGTGTTTGTTCCAGTGAGCCACCCAAGAACCAGGTGCTGGGGATGCGGTCCCAACCAGCAAAAACGAAGGCGAGGTGGGGCAACAAAACATAAAGAAGTTATGTACCTACCATAATTTCGATGTTTGTTGTCCATCTCGTCTTCCTTCTTGCGTCCCCCCCCTTCCCCCTTCCTGGAGGTTCGGGAGGAGTTCCTTTATTGGTTACACTGGCTGAGTTTCCTGCTGACATACTAGGTTAGTTAACCATGCATTGTTTTTCCTCTTTCCTTCCTACCTTAAATGTATAAGAGCTTAGTAAAATTTGTTTTTTACTATATATGTCTAGTGTGGGCTATTACAAACGAGATCTGGGTAGCTACCGCTAGGCATGTTGGGATAGGGGTTAGCCTCGAGCCATTAAAAGCTCTCGAGCTATAGTAAATCGGCTCCAAACTCAACCAGCAAGAAGGAAGGCGAGATGAAGGACAACAAACATGGAATGTTATGGTAGGTACATAACTTCTTTTTATCCAAATGCAGCCTTCCAAAGATTTTGGGTAGGAAAAATAAAGTCTGAATATGTAAATGTTGTATGTATTCACTTATGTGAAAAATATTTTTTATTGTCCACTGGAATT
Organism: Protopterus annectens; assembly: GCF_019279795.1. Lineage (NCBI taxonomy): Eukaryota > Metazoa > Chordata > Ceratodontiformes > Protopteridae > Protopterus > Protopterus annectens. The sequence goes on along the minus strand of NC_056743.1, from coordinate 214,840,217 downwards.
GCTGAATGGTTAACAAGTGTATTTCCTGCATGCAGAAAAAACAAGATTTTAGAAGTTTTTTATCTGGCTCAATTATATGTTTAATTATAAAAACTACCTTAAGTCCCAATTAGCTTGGATAATCGACTCTGTGTACATTTAAAAAAAATTCAGTACAATAGTGTGTTGGGTGTGAGTCTGCATATATTTTGTGTGTGTATATATATATATATATATATATATATATATATATATATATATATATATATATTATATATACACACACACACAAATACATACACGTGTACATACACACACGCACATATATAGATATATATATATATATATATATATATCTATATCAATGCCCATTGTGGGCACAAGTATGTATACATGCACGTAGATACGAGCGTATGCATATTGTATGTTGTACTATGTTGTCACAAAAACAGCTTTCTTCTTTTCTTCAAAACTCAAACAGGTTTATATGTAAGGCAGAACACAAATGTTAAAAGTTTGTGGGAGTACGTTCAATGTTCTGGTTTTCTGTAGAACAGCAGGTGTTTTCAGTTCTCCAATTTCAAAACAAAATGTTACTTATAAAGTCCAGTTCCTTTAAACAGACAGGTGTTTGCAACCAGCTCCAGATTACTGTCCTGTTTTTCATACAATCTGGTATTTTCAGCTTTCCATGTGACTTTTCTGAGTTCATTCAGCCCAGGCTTACACACTTTATTACCAGACCCCAGTCTGCTTCTTTTCTGAGTTCGCTTAAGCATCCTCCTGTTTCTTTCACTCTTTCTCTCTCAGCTTCTCTTCTTCCTTTTACCAGAAGGATGGCATGGCTTCCTCCATTGTCCTCCATTGTGTGTGTGTGTCTGTGTCTGTGTGTGTGTTTTGACATCCCCTCCCCCCAAACAAAATGCCCAGACACCACAGTTCTACATACTCCACAGTCTTTGCTGGGGAATACTGTACCCCTTCCATCTTTGACCTATGGTTATTAGTGACATTGGCAGGCAAATGCTACCTCAGTTGGCCACCCCGATGTCTGTGACAAAGGGGAATTTTTTTCTCCAAGTATTATTTCTGTTAGTACAGGTTTTGCCAAAATGTCCAACCTGTGAACAGGCAGGGCATTGTTGCCTTAGTCTATACACACACATTCCTTTTTTCCACAAACTTTTCTTTCTGGGACACCTGTTTGGTCAGCGTATGAATCTTATGTTGTACTTGTGTTATACAATTCAGAACAGTGGATGTTCATCGTGGCTTACTGTTGCAGTCATTACACTTGGGTTATCCGCCGGCAGGCTACCCGCAGTCGGCCCGAGTTCCAAAGTCTTGGTCCGGCGTCGGTTGCTGTCGCCTCTTCCCTGACGTCAGTGTGCCAGGGGTATAAAAGATGCAACCGACGCCATTTTCTTCAGTCTTTCTTGCCGCGCGGTGCCTGAAGCAAAAGCAGTTGACTCCTGAGATTTTCGAAATTGAGTTTCAGAACCGAAGTCTTCAATAAAGCTAAGTACCCCGTTGGGGAAACTTTTTCTTGCTCCAGACCGATGTCAGTCGTCTTCTTCTTTCAGCTTTTCCCGGTTAGTGGTCGCCACAGCAGATCACATGTCCGCTCATGATTGGCAGTGGAGTTTTACAGTGTCATTGCCAGCCTGGTGCCCAACCTTCCACAGAAGGCACACACATGCACTCACACCTAGGGCCAATTTAGAGTGTCCAATCCACCTACAGCATGTCTTGGGGATGTGGGAGGAAACCCACGCAACCACAGGGAGGACATGCAGACTAGACACAGAAGGCACCCCAACCGAGGATCGAACAAGGGAACCTCTTGCTGTGAGGTGACAAAACGCTAACTGCTGCACCACCATGGCTGCCCCTCCAGACCGATGTCAGTAAAAGTTAATAATTGTATCTCTTGTGGGAAGCAAATACCTCATAAGGACTTTCACTCTTACTGTATTCCTTGCCTAGGCCCTGATCATGACGTTACCAGTTGTCAGTTTTGTGCTAGATTCAATAAACGCACTGTTAAACGTCGGTTTGATTTTGCTTTACATTATTTTGTTCGAAGGTTTAATTACATAATGCCGTCGGAACAACTGACGACCGGAATTTATAAAAAACGCAAAGACAAAGAAAAGGACAGGAATCAGAGGTCCAAAACGGACGATGAAGCTTCTTCTAGGCCAGTCGCCGGTTCTCAGTGAGGCACTTTCGCAGCCTCTGACACCCGCTACCTCAGAGCCACAGGCCGTATCCGACAGCCACTTAGACTCCGAGGCCTGTGGAAACTCAAGGTATTGGGCCTACGGAAACTATCCTCTCAGATGGGTCCGGAGCCACTGAGCAGGCATCGGCTTCTGAGGGTGTTTTCAGACCTTTACAGCTTACAGTTAAGCCCACTACAACAGCCAAGGCAAAGTTAAAAACACCATTAAAGACAAGGAAACAAGTACAGCATTCTAGTGAACAGTCACCCATGCCAAAGAAACAGATGCTTAAAATGGCAGAAGACCTAATTACTTTAATTAGGGGTTCCCATCCCCCTCCTGACAAAAGGCCTAGGCAAGACACTGACTATGATTCCTAAAGGGGTTTAAGGCTTCCACTGCTAAAAATCCTGTTCCCTCGGATAGGAATTCCAAAGCTGTGGACAGATGGGGGAAAAAAGTTTACACTTCTGCTACTTTAGCTGTAAGGGCTTTAAATTGCCAGTTTCACATGCTTAAATATCAACAGTACCTCATGTCATTGTTAAAGCAGAAAATGGTTTCAATCTCAGAAAGTCCTGACAGTAAGGAAATGCAGGATTTATTGCATGCAGCTGAACAAGTAGGAAAGCATACTTTACAATGTGGTTTTGACTTATTAGAGGCTTCTTGTAGAGCCGCAGTTACAGGCTCTGTTATTCGAAGGCATGCTTGGCTGAAAGAACAAAGTTTACCTGACCATGTTAAAGTAAAATTATTGGATGCTCCACTACAGCATGATACTTTGTTTGGTGTTAAGGCAGAAGAGGTGTTAAAGAAAATGGAGGATAAAGCAAAATCAACGCAGACAGTAAAGGATTTCTTACAGGTTCAACCACCTAGGTTTAGCAGAAACTGGCCTTCAAAAAATTGGTCCTTTCCGGTGTCAGACAGACCACAAAAAGGCAAATACAGACGCCCAAGAGGCAGATCTCAGCCCCAAGGCTCCTACAGACCTAAACAATGGGGTGCTTCAGTCCCCAAAGGAGGGGAAGACAAATCACAACCTTATAGGAAACGGTCCCAATGACTTCCCTCTACAGATGCCAAGCACTTACCTTTTGGCAGCACCCCTAGGGGGAAAGCTTGCACTTTTCTCAAAAAATTGGCACATAATCACCCAGGACAAATGGGTCCTGAATATTGTTTCTCAGGGTTACATGTTCCACTTTCACACACCTCCAAAATCAAGAGGTATGCCAGACCTGCCACAAAACCAGTGGGCAGAGGCGCAAAAACAAATTGCTGCTCTCATGGACATGGGAGCTATTCAAAGAGTACCACAGCAAGAGCAGGGGCAAGGATTTTACTTAAGAGTTTTCTTAGTGCCCAGAAAGGACAAAGCCTGGAGACCAATATTGGACCTGTCAATCCTAAATACTTTCCTGGATGTTCCAAAATTCAAAGTGTTAACATTACAGCAGCTTCTACCCTTGCTGGGCAAGAAGGCTTGGCTAGTTACTTTGGACCTCAAGGAGGCATACCTGCATGTCCCAATCAGACAAACTTGCAGAAGATACCTTAGATTCATAGCGGGCTCAATGCATTACCAATTCTCTGCACTGCCCTTTGGCTTATCTACTGCGCCCAGGGTCTTCACAAAATGCCTGGCACCAGTAATTGCATTTTGCAGACAAAAAGGAATTCAAATATATCTCTACTTGGACGACTGCCTTATTCAAGCAGAGAGCAAGGACATTCTACTAAAGCATCTGGCGTTTGTAAAAAGATTACTAATTTGCCTAGGGTACACAATAAACGAAAATAAATCAAAACTAGTGCCCTCTCAAGAGATAATATTCCTGGGTGCAAACTTAAATACAACTGCCCAGATGGCTTATCTCACGCCAGTCAAACAAAGGCAACTGACTCAATACTTTCAACTGATAGCAACAAAGACCCAGCTCCCTGCAAGAAAAATTCTGCAGGCCCTGGGCTTCATGGCGTCCTGCATTCTACTAATTCCTTGTGCAAGACTGCATACGAGGAAACTACAATGGTATCTAAAAAGTGTTTGGACTCAACATTGTCACAGCCTGGAGACAGTTATAACTTTAATTCCCTGCCTACAACAGGAGTTTCGATGGTGGTCCCAGGCCTGTCACCACAACAAGGGACAGCCTTTCACCTTACCCACAGCCGGGCAGACAATAACAACGGATGCATTGGATTATGCCTGGGGGGCACATATGGCAGGAAAATGTATTCAGGGCATGTGGCCCAAGGAACAAATGCATCTTCACATCAATCAGAAGGAGATGCTAGCTGTACAGAATGCCCTGACAGCTTTCAAGGACCTACTACATCCAGGACAACTACTAATAAAGACGGACAATTCCACAGTTATGTGGTACATAAGCAAGGGGGCACACATTCCTACCCCCTATGCAGGCATGCCATGACCTTGTGGAACACAGCACTAACCTACCAGGTACATCTGCAGGCACAATTCCTGCCAGGAACAAAAAATACACTGGCAGACGAACTAAGCAGAAATCTCATGGACCCTCACAAATGGAAACTAAATCCACAGGTGTTCAGCATGATAACAAGGAAATGGGGACACCCAGACATGGATCTTTTTGCCTCCCCTCACAATTACCAACTACAGAAATTCTGCACAACAACTTATCACTCTCAAGCATGGAAAGTGGATGCTCTATCATTCAGCTGGAAAGCCCTGACAGCCTATGCCGTCCCTCCAATGCCTCTTCTTACCAAAGTGTTCCTAAAAGTCAGACAAGAAAGGCCAAAAATGATCCTGATTGCCCCAGACTGGCCACACCAGCACTGGTACCCAATCTCAAAGAGCTTGTCTCAGGGCCTAGCTTGGCCTTTACCTCAAATTCCTCACCTTCTGACTCAACAAAAACAATCAGATTCTGCACAGTCAACTCAGAACCTTAAATCTTGCAGCATGGCAGATAATGTAGCCACTCAGACTGCACCTCTCTCTAAAGCTGTTATGGATGTCATTTTAGAAGCCAGGAGGCCCAGCACTAGGAAACCTTATGCAGAAAAATGGAAGAGATTCTGTGCTTGGAACCAGGCACAAGGGCTTGACCCACTTGTTCCAAATATACCTCAGATTTTACAATACATAACTGAGATACTGGACAAAGGCCTATCTTTCGCATCAATTAAAATTCATGCCTCTGCCATTTCAGCTCATTACAATACAGAACCTCCTGTTTTTTCACATCCTCTACTAAGACAGTACCTCAGAGGGGCAAAAAACATAAGACCTCCAAGGAGAGCACCAGTACCAACTTGGGATCCCAATTTTGTTTTAGAAAAACTCACACTGCCTCCTTTTCAACCAGCCAGCACAGCTGATATAAAATTCTTATCATGGAAAACTGCTCTGCTCCTAGCAATAACTTCAGCAAGAAGAGTTTCAGAGTTACAGGCATTAATGGCTGTGGAACCATTCATCATTTTTCACCAGGACAGGGTTTCTCTCAGGACATATCCAACATTCATGCCAAAAGTAGTTTCCAATGTGGTCCTGAACCAAACCATTCATTTACCAACTTTCTACCCAAATCGCCAGAATAAAGGGGAGAGAGCTGTGCACGCTTTGGATATACACAGATGGCTATGATTCTATTTGGACAAAACAAAAGATTTCAGAAAAACTGAGCAACTGTTTGTAGCCTATGCTGCAGGATCACAAGGAAAGCCTATCACAAAGCAGACAATTTCAAAATGGATAGGACACTGCATCCACTTCTGTTATGCACAACATGGCAAATCAGTGCCTAAGGTCATTAGGTCACATTCTACCAGAGCAGCAGCCACTTCAGCAGCCTTTCTCAGAGGAGTACCAACCAAAGACATTTTAGAAGCGGCATCCTGGAGCTCAGTGCACACTTTCACCAAGCACTACCACTTGCCTCTCTACTCTAAATCCAGAGCAAGCTTTGCCACTGCAGTCCTGCAGGGCCTGGTAGCCTCTCCAAATCCAATTTAGACCCAGCCGCCCTACCTCAGCTTTGGGATTCTACCCAAGTGTAATGACTGCAACAGTGAAACACGATGAACATAGTACAGTTGTGTATCTACCATAAATGTAGATGTTAGAGTGTATTCACTGCTGCAGTCCAGGTTACCCACCCACCATCCCCCTTTTCATTGCTGGGACTTCTCTGTACTTCTCAACTCTATACAACCTATGTGGTGTATTTGCTTGTAGATGAAGGATATGTGTATATCAGTACATGCTTGTTTTTTGGCATAATTTTATTTTTCCAGCCTTCCTCTGGGGGCACCTGACATCTGGGGCAAGAAAAACTGAAGAAAATGGCGTCGGTTGCATCTTTTATACCCCTGGCGCACTGATGTCAGGGAAGAGGCGACAGCAACCGATGCCGGACCAAGACTTTGAAACTCGGGCCGACTGCGGGTAGCCTGCCGGTGGATAACCCAAGTGAAATGACTGCAACAATGAATACACTCGAACATCTACATTTATGGTAGGTACACAACTGTACTTTTCAATTCTTCTCATAATTCCCCCCTTCCACAGTATGAGCTTAGTCAAGTAACAGAACTTGGCCATTTGCAGCATTAAAAGCTCTCTTAATTGTGTTTTATCCTATGCATGATCCTAGAATCCCGGTGCTGTCTTTCTTAAATGTAGAACGATCCAAGTTGTCATTTTGTATGTTGTCTTAGTCTTTAAACCATTGATTTCATTTTTATTGCAGTACTTTGATGCAGAAGTGCTACTTGTTTGATTCTGTGCTATTTATCTGTTTTGCACCAGATAGTTTATCTTTTAATGTAGTGTTTGTTTTCATTGCTGGACCTTTGTCAAGTACATTTGCTGGCATTAATTCCCACTTAAGTTTTCTGTTTTCTGTTTTCTTGATGTCCATCGTGTTTCACTGTTGCAGTCATTACCATTGGGTTATCCTGCTGGCAGGCTGCCCTCAGTCGGCCCGAGTTCCAAAGTCTAGGTCCGGCGTCGGTTGCTGTCGCCTCCTCCCCGACGTCAGTGCGCCAGGGGTATAAAAGATGCACGACGCCATTTTCTTCAGTCTTTCTTGCCACGCAGTGCCCAAAGCAAAAGCAGTTCGCAAGTGCCGGTCGGCCGACTCCTGAGATTTCAGATCCGAAGTCTTCATTAAAGTTAAGTACCCCGTTGGGGAAACTTTTTTCTTGCCCCAGACCGATGTCAGAAAAAGTTAATAATTGTATTTCTTGTGGGAAGCAAATACCTCATAAGGATTTTCATTCTTACTGTATTCTGTGCCTAGGCCCTGACCACGACGTTGCTAGTTGTCGGTTTTGTGCTAGATTTAACCAACGCACTATTAAGCGTCGGTACGATTTTGCATTTCATTACTTTGGCAAAAGATTCAATTATATAATGCCGTCGGAACAGCCGACTACCGGAGTTTATAAAAAGCGCAAAGAAAAAGAAAAGGACAGGCATCCGAAGTCCAAAACCGACGAGACTTCTGTTAGGCCTGTTGCCGGTTCTCAGTGAGGCACTTTCGCAGCCCCTGACGCCCACTACCTCAGAGCCACAGGCCACTTCTGACTCCCACGTGGAGCCGACTAGGCCACTGGAAACTCAAGGTATTGGACACTCAGAAACTATTCCCTCAGATGGGTCCGGAGCTGCTGAGCAAGCATCGGCCTCTGAGGGTGTTTTCAGACCTACACAGTTATATGTAAAACTAACTTCAGCTTCAAAGGCAAAGACTAAAGCAGCTCTAAAGACAAAGAAACAAGTACAGCATTCTCCTGGACAGGCCTCCATGCCTAAAAAACAGATGCATAAAATGGCTGAAGACCTAATTACTTTGATCAGGGGTTCCCACCCCCCCTCCTAATAAGAGGCCTAGGCAAGAGATAGAATATGAATCTTCAGATCAGGTTTCCATTTCCTCTGATTCCTCTTCTGAACAGGAATACTCCCTTCCTCCCTATGAGGATTCTGATGCTGAAGAATCTATCCCTTCAGCCTCTCCTCCTGAGGATTATTCTTTTGGGAAGACCCTGCATACTATGAGGGAGCATTTCCACTGGGACAGCCAAGATTATTCAGAATCCAAGAAAAGGCTCAGAGACTTCCTTTTATTACCTCAGCACAGGCCCCTTGCTATTCCTCCTGTTTTAGACATTGTAGATTATGTATAGAGTCCGGTCTGTCTCCTGACTCTTTACCACTAGCTCCTGTTAAGCCAGACAGATACTACAGGGTTCCTGATTCACATAAATTTCTTTACAAAAACCCTGCTGCTGACCCAGAAACTATTTCTCAGGGTCCCAAGGGTGTCAAGGCTTCCACTGCAAAATACCCTATCCCCTCTGATAGGGATTCAAGGGCCCTGGACAGATGGGGGAAAAAGATTTATACTTCTGCTACCTTGGCTGTAAGAGCTTTAAATTGTCAGTTTCATATGCTTAAATATCAGCAATATCTTATGTCACTGCTTAAACAGAAAATGTTGGCAAATTCAGAATGTGCAGAAAACAAAGAAATGCAGGATTTATTGCATGCAGCTGAACAAGTGGGAAAGCATACTTTGCAATGTGGTTTTGATTCTCTAGAGGCCTCCTGCAGGGCCGCAGTTACAGGTTCTGTTATTAGGATGCATGCTTGGTTAAAAGAACAGAATCTGCCCGATCATGTTAAAGCAAAACTATTAGATGCTCCATTACAACATGATACCTTGTTTGGTGTTAAAGCAGAAGAGGTGTTGTAGAAAATAGAGGACAAAGCTAAATGTATGCAAACAGTGAAGGATTTATTACAGGTACAGCCTCCCATATTTAGCAGGAACTGGCCTACAAAGAATTGGTCCTTTCCAGTGTCAGGCCACAAAGAGGCAGATACAGACGCCCCAGAGGCAGATCACAGCCCCAAGGCTCATACAGGCCTAAACAATGGGGTGCTTCTACCTCCAAAAGTGGAGAGGAAAAATCACAGCCATACAGGAAACAGTCTCAACGACTTCCCCCTGCTATAGCACCAAGCACTTACCTTCTGGCAGCTCCTTTGGGGGGGGGGGGGGGAGCTAGCACTTTTTACACAAAATTGGCACATGATCACCCAGGACAAATGGGTCTTAAATATCGTATCTCAAGGCTACAGGTTCCACTTTCACACCCTGCCAAGGTCAAACGGTATGCCAGACCTGCCACGCAATCAATGGGCAGAGGCACAAAAACAAGTTTTATCTCTCATGGACATGAGAGCCATTCCGCAAGTACCACAGCAAGAGCAAGGACAAGGATTTTACTCAAGGCTATTCTTGGTAGCCAGAAAGGACAAAGCCTGGAGACCAATACTGGACCTGTCTATCTTAAACACATACCTGGATATTCCAAAATGCAAAATGTTAACTCTGCAGCAGCTTCTGCCCATGCTGGGCAAGAAAGCTTGGCTTGTGACTTTAGACCTAAAAGAGGCATACCTGCATGTCCCAATCAGACAATCATGCAGAAGATACCTCTGATTCATAGGTGGCTCAATGCACTACCGATTCTCTGCACTGCCTTTTGGCTTATCTACTGCGCCCAGGGTCTTCACAAAATGCCTGGCACCAGTAATTGCATTCTGCAGACAAAGAGGAATACAAATATATCCTTACTTGGATGACTGCCTTATTCAAGCAGAGAACAAGGACATCCTACTACAGCATCTGGCGTTTGTAAAAAGATTACTAACAGGTCTAGGGCACACAGTAAACGAAATGAAATCAACACTCATACCCTCTCAAGAGATAATATTCCTGGGTGCATATTACATCCGAGTGACGTCTCCAGGTGCATCTGCATTTACCTCCTACTGCGCCTTTAGGCATCAAATATTGCTTGTTCATATTTGCATTACTAATTCCAACCCATGCTGCATACAAGGTATCAGAATGTTTTATCTTCAAGCATACGTGATGGCAAACATAGGTGATCACTTCATTTTTAAAAGGCTGAAGCCACGCCCACTGGGATTTAAAGGTATGCACTCAAAAGAGCTGTACTGGAGGGAATGAGTTAAATACAACTGCCCAGATGGCTTATCTCACGCCAGACAAACACAGACAACTGACTACTTATTTCAAAATGTTGGCAACAAAGAACCAGTTATCTGCAAGAAATATTCTGCAGGCTTTGGGCTTCATGACATCCTGCATACTACTAATTCCATATGCAAGACTCCATATGAGGAAACTTCAATGGTATCTAAAAAGTGTTTGGACTCAACATTGCCACAGCCTGGAAACGATAATTACCCTCATTCCCTGCCTGCAACAGGAGTTTCAATGGTGGGCAAAAGCCTGTCACCTCAACACGGGACAGCCATTCACCTTACCCACAACCAGGCAGACATTGACAACAGATGCATCAGATTATGCCTGGGGGGCCCATATGGCAGGAAGATGTATTCAGGGCACATGGTCCGCAAGTCAAATGCATCTACATATCAATCAGAAAGAGATGCTAGCTGTTCAGAATGCCCTGACAGCCTTCAAGGATATACTTCATCCAGGACAACTACTGATAAAGACGGACAATACTACAGTCATGTGGTACATAAGCAGGGGTCCACGCATTCTTACCCCCTCTGCAGACTAGCCATGAACTTGTGGGACACAGCACTGACTTACCAAGTACATCTGCAAGCACAATTCCTGCCAGGAAGGATAAATACTCTAGCAGACGAGCTAAGCAGAAACATAATGGATCCACACAAGTGGAAATTGGATCCACACAAGTGGAAATTGGATCCACAAGTCTTCAGCATGATAACAAGGAACTGGGGGTGCCCGGACATAGACCTATTTGCCTCCCCTCACAACTGACAACTACAGAGATTCTGCACAAGGACTTATCACAAGCAAGCATGGAAAGTGGATGCTCTATCTTTCAGCTGGAAAAACCTAACAGTATATGCCTTTCCTCCTCTGCCACTCCTCCCCAAGGTACTCCTCATGGTCAGACAAGAGAAGCCAAAAATGATACTGATTGCCCCAGACTGGCCCCGCCAGCACTGGTATCCAATCCTAAAGAGCTTGTCTCAATGCCCAGCTTGGAAATTACCTCAAATTCCTCACTTATTGACCCAACAAGACAGTATGATGCTGCACAGCCAACTCAGGACCTTAAACCTGGCAGCATGGCGAATAATGTAGCTATTCAAGACACACCTCTCTCTAAAGCAGTGATGGATGTTATTTTGGAGGCCCGGAGGCCTAGCACCAGAAAATCTTATGCAGAAAAATGGAAGAGATTCTGTGCTTGGAACCAGGCACACGGTATTGACACGACTGTTCCAAATATTCTTCAGAATTTGCAATACTTTACTGATATGCTGGATGAAGTCCTTTCCTTTTCATCAATTAAAATTCATGCCTCTGCCATTTCAGCTCATTACAGTACAGAACCACCTATTTTTTCTCATCCATTACTAAGGCAGTACCTCAGAGGGGCCAAAAACATAAGACCTCCAAGGAGAGCACCAATACCTGCATTGGGACCTCAACTATGTCTTGGAAAAGCTCACACTTCCTCCGTTTGAGCCAGCCTCTGCAGCTGATATAAAATTCTTATCCTGGAGAACAGCTCTGCTCCTAGCAGTTGCGTCCGCTAGACGAGTCACAGAGTTACAGGCACTCATGGCTGTGGAACCTTTTATCATTTTCCATCCTGACAGGGTTTCTCTAAGGACAAACCCTACATTTATGCCTAAGGTAGTGTCCACTGTGGCCCTTAACCAAACAATTCATTTGCCTACTTTTTATCCAAACCCACAGAATAAGGGTGAGAGACTTCTGCATTCTTTGGACATTCACAGGCAGCTAAGCTTCTACTTGGACAGAACCAAAGCTTTCAGAAAGACGGAACAACTTCTAGTAGCATATGCTGCAGGATCACAAGGAAAGCCCATCTCAAAACAGACTATTTCTAAGTGGATAGGCCACTGCATTCGTTTCTGCTATTCACAGCATGGCAAATCAGTGCCTAAGGGCATTAAGCAGCCACTTCAGCAGCCTTCCTCAGAGGAGTACCAACCAAAGACATCTTAGAGGCTGCAACTTGGAGTTCAGTGCATACTTTTACAAAGCACTATCACTTACCTCTCTACTCTAAGTCCAGGGCAGGCTTTGCCACTGCAGTTCTGCAGGGCCTGATAGCCTCTCCTAATCCTATTTAGCACCAGCCTCCCAACCTTAGCTTTGGGATTCAACCCAATGGTAATGACTGCAACAGTGAAACATGATGAACATAGTACAGTTGTGTACCTACCATAAATGTAGATGTTAGAGTGTATTCACTGTTGCAGTCCAGGTTACCCTCCCACCATCCCCCTTTTTACATTGCTGGGACTTATCTGTACTTCTCTATTCTATACAACCTATGTGGTGTATTTGCTTGTAGATGAAGGAAAAGTTGATTTTTGTATGTGCATGTTTTTCGGCATAATATAGCCTACCATTTTAGGGGCACCTGACATCTGGGGCAAGAAAAACTGAAGAAAATGGCGTTGGCTGCATCTTTTATACCCCTGGCGCACTGACGTCGGGGAGGAGGCGATAGCAGCCAACGCCAGACCTAGACTTTGGAACTCGGGCCGACTGCGGGTAGCCTGCCAGCATGATAACCCAATGGTAATGACTGCAACAGTGAATACACTCTAACATCTACATTTATGGTAGGTACACAACTGTACTTTCTCTTTTAGCTTCAAGCTCAGTATGTCAATATTGCTGCTTGGAAGCGAGACTGCTGAAGAAAGACTTACACAGCATCAACATGCTTGGCTATGTTTTGTACTTGATTTTGTAGAAATGCAGTTGTCTCAGCAATGAGCTTTTAAATAATCTTTATAATTTTGTTGAATACTTATCTCCATCCCAGGCTCATACTGCATTTTCTTTTGGTGGAAGGCTTTCCTTCTCCTGTTGCAGAAGGGTAAGGCAACCACAGTTCCTTTTGCTGCTCTTACCCTTTTTTGTGTTGAGACGTTGCAATCTGCAGTTCTTCCTAAGAAAAAAAATGTGAATGAAACACAGGTGGTGAGTTTGCTGGTTTAGACTCCATGGCTGGGCTACATTCAACATTAAATGCATCATATCTGTACACTCCTAGTTTGACTAGGTTTGTTTCTGTGGCATCAAGTTCTATAACTCGTGTGCCTTTTGTGGTCACAGAACATAGTCTGGCTTTCAGTACATTTCTGTTCAGTTGTTTCTGTTGCTTTCAGATTCTAAATCTCCTAGGTATGACAATTAATAGGCTAAAATGTGATATTCACATCTCCTAAACTATTTAAAAAATCCATGCAAAACTCTGTTTGCTGTATAGGGCCAAACCCTACCTAACACCCCAAGCCAGATTAGCCATTGCTAGATCACAACTTCTGTCCACCCTACTGTATGGCTCACACACATTCACTAAGCTACGCCACTCTGACCTCCATAATCTTGAATCCCGCTATAACAAAATAGCAAAATATGCCACCAACCTCCCTCACAAGACCCGTCATTGTACTGCTCTTCAACAAGTCAAATGGCTAGAACTCCCCAACCTTATTAACCCTCAGTCATCTTACCTTCACCCAAAATATCATCCCCAATCCCAAAAACTGCTCAACCATATCAACACTAGTCCAGCTGCAGGTTAACAGCAGGACCCTTAGGTCTTCAGATAAGCCATTGCTCAAAATCACTCAGTCTTGCAACTACCCATGGTGACTCTCTATACTCTTACAAAGTAGCTAAGCTCTGGAATGCTCTCCCTCTAAGCATTCAAATCACTCACTGTCATCCTTCCTTTAAAACTAAGCTAAAGGATCACCTCAGACAACTGGCTCTGCCCATGTTGCTCACCAGGTTAAACTCAGATCTAATTATATTCCCCCCCTCTCCCCATGCATGTTTCACGTGTTTTACTGCTCAACTATCTACTAAAACCACTACTACAATGTCCATTTTTCTTTCTTTTCATCTCTTTTTTTACTCTGCAATTCAAGCCACACACTTCATGTACAATATGCTCAGCTTTGTATTCAGGTTCCCAGAACCCATGAGTCTAATGTTTTCTACATTTGATACTGCTTCCTCTGTAACAATATTCTCACCTGTATTTATATGTAAGTTATCAAAATGGTCTCGTGTTATTTGGTAATAGGTTATATCAATTCTTGTATGCTGACAATTATTGTATGACTTGGTGATTTTGTTCAGTATTACAAACCTTAGTATTATCTATCTCTGTAACTTAATGCTGGTGATTTTCTCCCCGAGTCTCCACTGAAAACGGACTATGTGCCCAGTTGGACACTACCCAGCAATCAAATATAATAAATAAATAAAATATTTTGCTGTTTTCCGTTGTAATCCTCCCTCCCTCTCTGCTTCACACGTTTGCTGTGAGTGTCTGTCTTCTGATTATGTGAATTACTTACCTTTTACTTGTTTGTTACTGCAGAATTGTCATCTCAGCTTGATATGCAGGGATTAACATTGTTTTAATTTACTGTTTGTGCCCTTCAAAGATTTGCTGTGGATTTTTACTTTTAGCCTCCAGCTTTTTACATTTTGTGGTTTAGCTGAAGGATAGCATCATACTGTTCATCCATCTTGCAGTATTACTATTTTTTTCTTTCTGAAGCATATTAACATGACCTTCAATCTTTATGCATTTTTTGTTCCAGTTCCGGGATACACTAAGTGCATTTAAGTTGTGCCTAACTCCATGGCTGTATTTCTTTACATATAACATTTTTAAAATCTCTCCGACAGATGTCAACTGCTACATTGTCAGACCTTTATTGTACAAGATGGGCACTTCATTGTTGTGAGAAATTGTTTGTGTATAGTTCTCGAGTTCTTTTGCAGTCTTTTGGTGTTGTGTCTTCAGTAGCTTACACTTTATGAAACTTTTAAGTGAGGCTGAGCATTGTTAATCATTTGTAGCTTCTGTCACATTTCTACATTCCTAGTCCACATTCCATAAATACATAGTGTCAGTTTGAACCTGATTTTCGTTTTGTCTTTCATTATCCAGCACCAAGTCATTTAGCTCTCTCTGCCATTTTTTTTCAAACTCCTTTAAACAGGTTATTTTTTTGACTTGTGATGTCACTTGGATTAGTACACTGTTAGTGTGCTGACTTCTTGCATAGCTGCAAATCACGGGGTGAGTGAGTGGTTTACTTTTTCTTGTTGCCTATTGTTCCTTTATTGTAACATTACATTTCCAGATATGGACTCCCATTACCCTGCAGTACCTTTTCTACAGATTTCTCTAGGGTTGTTTTACTTAATAACATTCTATAAATTAAAATATACATTTTGCTAGTCAGAGTAATGTATTCCCACTCTGCCAGAACATTTAGCACCAAAGTCATCACTCTCAAAGTTTGTTTACACATTTTGTCACCTGTTTGGAATATTTTGATGTAAAGCATTGTGGCACCACAATGTGGTTTGTGAACAAACTATTATATCAGTTGTGTATCATTGTGGCTGTATCTCAGCCAGAGCTTCTGTTCACCTTCCATTTGTACTTACTGTGGTTCACATGTTTGTGAATGGTTTAGGTTTTGTTTATTTTTTTATTTACTTGTATACATTTCTTCACCTGGTCTGTCTGGTGCAAATGATCAGTTGTGATCAGTGTACTGTTGTTGTAATCAAACTAAAATTAATTTAAATAATGATAGCAGTACATTTATTCTTTTGTTTTTTCTTCTTTTGCCTCTCATTTTTTTCTACTGCAGATCAGTCCGTTCATTATCCGTGCTCCATTTTTGGAAGGGAAGCACATTTCTAAATATACTTTGAATGTTTGGTTAATGGTATTGTTTTCTGTTGCCAAGAGACCTAGTGACATGTTTTTCCTTTGCTGGTAAAGGGCATTCTTTAAGAAAAAATACTGCCTCTTCCAGATGGTGTAGGAATGTGTCTAGCAGGGGAGCGCTACAGAATCCTGAAGACTCAAAATCCCGAAGACTCAAAATCCTGAAAACACACAGGATACCAACACTTACTATATTCCAGCACAAGTAAACCATATTACTCTTCTCCAACTATTACACCCCCTGCTACTTGGGGCTTGCCTCCCTGCATATTGTTGAAGGGTAATATGTTTCTGTATGTATTTGTGCTGGAATATAGTAAGTGTTGTTATCCTGTGTGTTTTCAGGATTTTGAGTTTTCAGGATTTTGGTCTCAGGAGTTTGGGCTTTCAGGATTCTGTGGCGCTCCCGTCTAGCAGATATTGTTGCTGTAGTCCGCTGGTTATCTTGATCACATTTACAAAACACTGTAGCAGCCAAGCCTTTTTTGGAAGGACTGTCTTGCAGGCAGTCTCTTAAGAATTTTTGTGCTTTGCTTGAGTCTGTTACTGTAAACAATCTAAAGTTTGTTCCAATGGTTAATCCCTCTTCTGACATCTTCTATAAGTAAGATAATACTAAACAATACCCTCTTCTCTCCAAGTAAGACAATAGTTAAGAACAGTAGTTAACACAAACATGGGTAAACACTGTTAATATGCAAGTACTCATTTTGATAGACTTCAAATGAGAACTTCTTAAGTGGATTCTTCAAGGTTTGCCCATTCCTCATTAGATCATAGGTATACTTTTGGGATTTTCTTCTTGGGTAAGCACCTACATAGTAGGTAATTGTAGATTTAACATATAGCAAACGTTCTTAACACATTTTTGTGTTGTAGAACAGTACCGTTCAGGTAGGGAGTCAACATTGCTGAATTATAGGAGTTTCCATGTCTCTCGATTGCAGCACAGGGTCACTAGAGTCTACCTTGATGAATACTCAAATACATACATTGTTATTGGCATCTTTGCTTACTGTCTGATATTCATGGGGAGTATGTGTAACAATAAGTTGTAACATTTGGATTTCGCATTCACCTTATTTGTGCTGTCTGGCCATGACGTTAAAAAAGCAGTGCCCCTATTGGGTACTAATGTCAGTCTCTCTCTGAGAAGCTACTGGCATAAATAGACTCTCACTTCTTACATGTCATGTGTTCATCTTCTGTTCAGTTATTTACATTTTGTCTCTCTAATCTCTTTTAATGGCAATTTTTTACTGCATAGCTGCAGTATTTTTTCCTTCAGTAAAATGTTTTATTGCCCTTGATGTTATCTCTGCCAGTGGAAACTAAATCTGTCTCCAGGTGGAATTGTGGTAGGTAAGTAGCCCTAAAGGAGCTACTTTCCCAGCATAATGTTGAAAATTGTGAGCTCTGTGGTATACGTAATCAGGTCAGAAAATCAGAAGAGAAAGTATTTTGGTAAACCACCAAAAAATCAGTGAAAGTAAAGAAATTGATTTAGAAGAGAGCTGAATTTAATAATAAGGCATTTTCCCAGTTTGATTCTGTGACGGTATCATCTTTAGAGACAAACCAATTCTCTATCAGTAACGCCCCACTGACAGCAACAGGAATTTCATTGTTACTGTGACAGTGCGGTTTTGCAACAGTGTACACCAAATATAAGATCAAACGGGTACCTTTGACAATACCAGCATCACTCTTTGTAACGATGATAGTTGAGGTCAAAGTGTCTGAGCTGCAGGTTTCCATAGTGTAGACTCTCTGGTAGCTTGGACATTTCAAGAGTAAAGACTGTATGAATTTGCTACTAATGACATTTGCTGTTATTCATGTTAGCTGGCAAGCAGAAGTTTTGTGGTAAATCTGGATGCTTTTGACTCTGAATTGCAGAAACGGGAGTTGGAAGATACTGTTTTGTTACTTTTAGTATCTAAGGTTTGTATTTATCTTTTCAGGTTTTAGTTGTTAAAAGAATATTTAACATAAGGCATCATTTTGATTTTTTTATTCCCACACACCTTAAAACCTGTAGATTTATTTGGCATAATGCATTTTAGGGTTGTATTCACTTTTTCCTCTATCCATGGCAAGAAAAAAAATAAATGCTTGTCTTCCTGTCATGTGCAATATCAAGTTAAAATGTTGCATACATATTTGTTGTGAATGAGCTATAACTGAAATACATCTGTAATGCAGGGGAAGAAGACAAAAAAATAAGTGCCGAACTAGAACACCAGTATAAGCAGGGTTTAGACAGTAAATTGTCTGGAAGAAATGATCGACACTGTGGCCTGGGCTTTTCTGAGGTAGGAAGAGTTATCTTTTTTTGCCTGCCCTTTTCTGCCAATCATGGATGTAAAAAAAATCTGTTAAAATGTTAGAATTATTTTTAGAATAGTTCTTCAGTAATTGTATGCTTTGTAATATTGCTTTTTTTCTACTTTTGATAGTAGAACTGTAATAGTACCTTCCTGAGAAAGGAATTCTTTCATATCTAAAGTAAAATATGTTAGATTTTAGTTTTTATCATAGGTTTAGGCTTGTGCTGCCTTGAGTTCTCTTATCCGAATGTAACATTTTATTGTTACATAGCTTAGTTAACTTAAACCCTGATTATAATTGGGCTATTATTATGTAGACTTGTTGCATGTGCACAAGCAGTACAGTAATTTATCTAAGAGGAATGAGTAAGGCTTGCTGGCAGTCATCTCAGGAGTTATGTCTGTCCAATACAAAGTGTAGTCCATTGTTCAGCCCGGTTGATTACACGGAAACATCCAGTCACCAGCAGTGAGCTGTTGGTTATTTAGTTGGGTATAGAAGGGCAGTTTTCTTAGAACATCAGTAAGATATATCAGGTAACAAAACATGTTCTGCCCAAAGGTGTGGTGACATGAGTTAGAAGGGCATTTTTATTGCTTATATTTAAACATAGTTGTGGCTTAAGAGGCAATGGTAACAATGTTTTATCTGTTTCCGTCAACCTGCCTGTACATCATATGAAAATCACCATTTTTTTAGGTGTATTTTTCTTTAGGATATTAACATTTGCATACACGTGGTTTTCTTGAAGTACCCTTGATAGTACCTGCAAACATTTTGCAATACTCTCTCTTACTTAAAACTGTCATGATTCAGCTTTGAGATTGCTTAGAATAGCATAAAGGTTTTTATTGCTATTGTGAAAAATGAAGCATTTCTTAGTCTTTGAGTGTTCATGATACATTATTAAAAATAAACTTGCATGCTGGTAAAGCCATGATATGTCAGGTTTTTGCAATGAAAAAAAAGTTGACACACTTCTGCCGTTGTTAATGAGTTATAGCACAAAAGAAAAAAAATATGTTTTACCTTTAACTGCTACCCATGTTCACACCAAGCTGTATAAGGGATTAGTTGACAGTGCTGAATGTGCTCTTCTTAATGAGAAATTGCCATCACTTAGAATGCCTTGGAAGCTAGCTGTGATTTTAGTCAGATGAGCTAGTGTCGTAGCATTGCCTTCAAAGATAAAACAAGAGTGCATCTAGACTTATGAATAGACGAACATGAGAACAGTAACCAGTTAAATACATCATTAATCTTTGACCTGAAAAAATGATTTGTCTTGAAAGCACTGGAAGTGATATTGAATAAAAGACCAGAATTAGAAACCCTCTAAGTTACATTGTATGGATAAACAGTGGTAAATAGAAACCCTCCAGAAATATTTATGTCCAGAAACAGGTATGAGTGAGTTTAAAGATACACAACTATTTGTAGACAAACAATTCTGTTATCTAACTTTTTCCAGAAACAACAGACCTGAATTTATAAGGGAGAACATCTGCCAAAGAGTACCATCATTGCAAGCATTTGAGTAATAACTTGTTATAACTGTACTGTACATAGTCATCTTGACAAGGCAAGTATGAAGCAGTTCTACAGTTGACCTTATCTTTCTATGTAGGCCACAAATATACTTACACTAGGGAGAGGTTCCCCCATTTTATGTGTAAATATGTAATATATAAAAATGCAAACGTTCAAGATGTAGAGCTATTTGAAGAATTATTTATAATGTTCTTTAGATGTTCAAGGATCCCTGCCTGTGTTTTGTAACTGTAGAGATATAAATGTTAAACTATATGCGATTGTCGCACTGCTGTGGTAGTAAGTGCACATCTAAAATTTTAATCTTAAAAAAGGTGGTCCTTGAAATACCCTAAGGAGTTTAGAAATAAATAAATCTACTCCTAGCCTTTCAACTAAACATTTCCATAATTTATGTGGTGGAGATGTTTGCCATTTGAAGTATTTTGATGTCTGTATTAAAAAAGAGAGAGATGGTCAACTTAATGCTGATGTTTCATGTTTACTTGTCAAAAGGAAACCAGGTTCAGTTTTACCTTTAATTTTTTACAGCCGTATTGATGAAGTACCTGATCTGTTGATGTCATTTTTCATTCATTCCTCAACCATTGGGTTTGGATCAGAACCTTGGATCTGACTCGGCCGTTGCTATAGCTCGGGGTCAACTGAAACTCTTGAGCTCTTCCCTACCCATAATGCACCAACCCCTAACATACCTCAGATCTTGTTTGCCACTTTTCCCGTATAGATATGTGCAGCTTTGCTCTTGAGTGAATTTAGAGAGAAGTGCTATTTCAGTAACATTTTTTCCTTTTTTATTCCAGTGTATACTTAGCGTGTTTCTTAAATACCATTGCTGGTGTTTTTTTAAGGATTTAAATCTTTTCTAGATTACCTACACACACACACACACACACACACACACACACACACACACACACACACACACACACACACACACACACACACACATATGTTTAAAACTTTTATCTTTACTTGTAATCCTTCCTCTTGCACTGTTGTTACATTCCTTCGTACCATCGTCAGTAACCATTTTTTTCCTTCTTTCATTCCTTCTTACCTTTAAGATTTTTTTTTTTCATATCTTTGCTTCTTCCGTCATGGCTGAAAAAGGATTTAAAAAGTGCAAGGAATGTGGTCCTAAGCTACCTTGTTCTGATTCTCATGATCTCTGCATCTGTTCTTTAGGCCCAGAACATCTCAATGTGGAATGTGGTGTTTGCAAGAGTTTTAATCCACGAGTAACAGTGGACTGTAATAATTGATTCTAAAAGGACTGCTGCCTACTACCTTTTCAGAAGCTTTATCTGGGGCTCAACCCCCTAAAATAGTTTTTCAGGACGCTCCAAAAAAGCCCCGCAAAAAGTCTGGCTCTTTGACTCCATCTTCAAAGGAACCTCCATACACAAAGTCCAGGTTAGATCTGAAGCCGTCCGGCTGCAAGTCTTCCACAGCATCACCTAAAAATATCTTCGGATCTGAGTACCTTGGATCCTAAAGTACGTCCTTGGGTCCAATACTCTCTCTCTCTCTCTCTATAGACCCGGTACTGTCTAGGGTACCATCTCCCTTTCTTTAGAGACAGCATTCCAAATCGCCATCTATTACTTCATCTCATCCTTCCAGGAGTCTCACCGAAGCCAACATACATAGAATGATGAAGTTTCTCTCGGTGCAGATACAGATGGCGGTTCTCCCAGCTCCTGCCCCCTCGGATCAGGAAGCCTTGGGCCAGCTTTACTTCTCCAATACTGACTCCTTCTCCGATTCATCATTTTGTTTTGGAGTCCTTGGATCCAAGTTTGCTGAGACGATCTGGAATGGATCAAAGGCTAGTGTTACCCTCTGATTCAAGGGTTTCTCTAGCACCTCGGCAAGGTCAGATCCCAGATCTTGGGGGTAGACTCCGACATTTTCTGAACCGTCTCTGCCCCTTGGATCCTCATCCCTGGGCAGCTTGGCTCTGACCTCTGTCTCTGGTAGATTGCCTTTGGGGCAAATGGAACCAGTAGGGCAGAAGCATGGCTTCTCGGCTCCATCTCCCTGGGATGGCCTGCCTTTGAGGTATTGGAGTGTGTGTTCTGTGCTTCGGTGGGATGGACAGTCTCTCCCCCCTCGGATCTTCCTTCTATATCTCATGTGCCTCTGTGCCGTGAGCCTCAACATTCCACTGCACAGGGGCAACCAGTCTAACCCCTCCAGACTACCCAGCAGGGTATTACTGTCTCTTCTGACACTTCCCCAGAACATCTCACCAAGGAAGTAGGGGAAGATCTCACCATAGAAGTACCTGGAAGAGAAAGTGCAAAAGGAGGAACTTGGATTTCCCACAAGAAACCATCTTAGAAGACACTGATTTCGACGAAGTGGAAGTATCCCCTAGATCACCACCCGAAGGTGTCTCATTTGGAGACATTCTGGAGACTCGTAAGCAACGGGGTGGTTATTCCTCCAAAAAATCCTTCTGTGGAGGAATCTGTGTTTCTGGAAATGTTTGGATCTTGCCCTTCTACTTACTTGGCAACTCCACCCACTGATGAGCTCATTGATTTCATCTCTCAGTGGGTGTGGAAGGAACCTGATGCAGTTGAACCTATCCCCAAGAGACTAGACAGAATTCTGTCACCTCTGACAGGAAGGGAATACTGGACCAAGGAAGTACCAGTAGATGTTATGGTTGTGGCAGCAGCCATGAAGAAGGAACTTGTGGAACAAAGTTCCACTGTCCATCCCTCTAGTAGAGAATCCAGGGCTTTGGACAGATTTGAGAAGCTTGTCTATGCCTCAGCAACCTTTGCTCTTAGGTTGCTGAACTGTTTGTCACATTTCACTAGGTTGCAAAAAGATTTGATAAAGAACTGTCCAGTACTTTTTCAGGGACTACTAATACAGTGACTTAAGCTTCGGTAGCCTCGCAGTTGTCAACCCTTCAGCCCATCTCAAATTCATCCATGGGGCTTATCTCTCGTGCAGCTGAGGGTACCTCAAGGGCAGTGGGTTCAGGCATCTCAGTAAGGAGACACGCCTGGATGCGCTTGTGTAACTTTGAGGAGCCATTCAAGTAGTCTTTCATCAGTGCCCCCTTTGACTGATCTTCCTTATTTGGCCCCAAGGTGAAGGATACACACACACACACACACACACACACACACACACACACACACACCAGGTGTGAAAAAGATGGAAAGACTTACACTGCTGAAAGAGTACATTTTTCGACCTCTCAAAGGACCTTCTCTAGGAATCAACGAGGGGGACAGAAAATGTAGTTCAAAAGATCTCTGGGTCCTTTCCAAGATCCACTTGGAGATGGTTTGTCCAGAGGTGGGGGGTGCTAATGGAAGACTCCTCCCACGTGGCATTGGTGGCCCGCAAAACCAAAGGTCTAGAGACATGTTCTCTAACAGGCCCCATCAATGCTCTTGAAAGGAGGCCCGGTTCTTCACCTCCCTCTGGAGGCAGTCGGGGGGGGAGGGGTTGTTTATCCCTGCACCAGAGAGCCTGGCTAGACATCACAAAAGACACCTGGGTGCAGAGGATTATTTCCAGAGATTATATAATTCCCTTTTCCTTTCCACCTCCATCCTTACAAAAGTTTCCCGATGTTCCACCCAGTCAGAGGAAAGCAGCAGCACTGGAAATTTAAAAGCTGCTAGAAAGAGTCATCCAAGAGTTTCCACCAGACCTGAAAGGATCCATGACTCACTCAATTCTTTTTACTGCCAAAGAAAACAGGGGACTGGAGACCAATTCTGGTTGTCAGCAAGCCAGCAAATTGAACAAGTCAGTTCGACACTCAGAAGTTTTGGATGGTCACGGTTCAGTCCATTCTGCATGCTATCACATAATTATGAACAGTGGGTCCAGAAGGTTCTTGTGCGTCTGGCTGGGAGCCAGTCATTTCCAGATCAGAGCCCTGCCCTTTGCTGTCACCACAGCCCCCTGGGTGTTCACCAAATGCATGGCAGTGGTGGCAGCTCACTTGAGATTGCAGGGAATTCCGGGTGTTTCCATATTTAGACGACTGGGTCATTACTGCTCCGGCCAAACATCTGCTCATAGTAACGAGAGATCGGGTATTCCAAACTTGCTCCCTTCTGGAAATTACAATAAATTGCAACAAATCTCAGTTGTAACCATCTCAGACAATGGATACCATTAAAATTCAATTGGCAGCAATCTCTAACTTTCATACAGGAGTTGACAGTTCTTCTCGAGCCTCCAGTAAGACATGCAAGGCTTTCCTAAGAGGCAGTATTTTACTTGGACCAACTTGTAAAGATCCTACTCCTCCATGGGATTTCAGTCTTTTATTGCAGGCCAAACCAGCAGGGAAATGTTATCTCAAATTTATGACCTGGAAGATGATATTTTTAATTGCTATTACCTGTGCTAGGAGAAATTTCAGAACTTCAAACTTTATGCTCTAAATCTCCTTACTCTGTTTTCCATAACGACAGGGTGATGTTGAGAACAAATCCTTCCTTTCTAAGGTGGTGTCAGAATTCAATATCAGTCAGTCTATTAACTTGCCAGTTTTCTTTAAGCAGTTTAAAACAAAGGTGAATTTATGATGTCCTTCAAGGATGCATCTGCAGTCCTTACAAATGGGTTGTCCTGTCGTCAGGCAGCCCTTCGGTCGGCCGGATTCCAAAGTCTGGGTCTGGCCTCGGCTGGTGTCGCACTTCACCCGACGTCATCACTGCAGGTCTTTGGGTATAAAGGCATCAGCCGACGCCATTTTCCTCAGTCTTTCTTGCCGCGTGGCGCCCGAAGCAGAAGCTGTTCGCAAGTGCCGGTCGGTCAGATCCAGAGATTACTACTACCGAATACTACTTCGAAGACTTCTATAAAGCTAAGTACCCCGTTGGGGACTCTTTCTTGCCTCAGCCGATGTCAGAAAAAGTGTATAACTGTTTAACTTGTAGGAAACAAATACCTCATAAAGATTTCCACTCTTACTGCTTACCTTGTTTAGGCCCAGACCACGACGTAGCAGCTTGTTTAGCCTGTGCTTCCTTCAACCGACGAACGCTTAGGCGTCGGTCGGAGTTTGCTGAACAGTTTTTCGGCTCAGATTTTGCGTACATTATGCCGTCGGATCCTCCGACTACTCAAATTGTTAAGAAATGCAAAGAAAAGGACCGACACTCGCGGTCCGAGGTTTCGGCCGAAACCACGGTTAAGCAAACCGCGAGTGTCTCGGTTTCGGCCGAAACCGAGCAAACGGGTCAATCTTCAGCCGAATCCATGACTACTACCGAGGCCCCTTCTACCCTAGTTGAATCGGCCTCTGAAGTTTTGCCTACTACTGTGGTTTCTCAAGAATTATCGGACACCATCCCTTTGGATGTCTCTACCCCAGCACGTGGTGCTGCTAGGCCTCCTGCAGCCATGTCTATAAAGGCCTTTGCCAGGGCTAAAGCAGCCAAAACTGCTAAGTCTGTGCCTGTTAAGCCCCCCTCTCACAGGCCCAGTTCCAGTTCCCAAATGCTTACTTTGGCAGAGGATCTCATCTCTTTAATAAGGGGATCCCAATCTCACCCAGACAGGGCCTCTCAACCTCCAGAAAAGAGACCTAGAGCAGAGCCCCCTGAGCCAGTGTCCTCAGATGACTCTTCTGATGATACAGACAATACAGACCATCCAGAGGCTCCTTTTTCTACTTATGAAGATTCCGATGCTGAAGAATCGATTCCTTCTGCCTCTCCACCAGAGGAATTTTCCTTTGGGGAAACCTTACACACCATGAGAGAGCAATTCCAATGGCAGGGACAAGATTTCTCAGATTCAAGAAAAAGGCTTAGGACCTTTTTACACTTACAGCAACATAGGCCTTTAGCTATACCTCCAGTTCTTCCTGTTGTGGATTATGCATTTAATGATGCTTGCACTGCTCCTGATACTTTACCTCCAGCCCCTGCTAAGCCAGATAGGTTTTACAGGGTCCCGGACACTCATCACCACTTATACAAGGCTCCTTATGCAGATCCTGAGACTATCTCCCAGGGGCCTAAGGCAGTAGCTTCGACCTCAGCGAAAAACCCTCTCCCTTCTGAAAGGGAATCCAGGTCCTTAGAGAGATGGGGTAAAAAAGTATACACCTCTGCTACTCTCTCAGCTAGAGCTTTGAACTGTCAGTTTCATATGATCCAATACCAAGAGTTTATGCTTGATCAGTTAACTAAGAAACTGTCCTCTGATGATTCCTTAGATAAGAAATATGTTCTAGAAATGGTGAATAACATTCAGCAGATTAGTAACCATTCTTTAAAATGTGGCTATGATGCACTGGAGGCTTCATTTAGATCAGCCATGACTGGCACAGTTATAAGAAGGCATGCATGGTTGAAAGAACAGGTCTTGCCGGATCATGTTAAAGCAAAGCTATTAGATGCTCCTATGGATAAGGTCAGTCTATTTGGTTCTCCTGCCCAACAGGTAATGAAGAAAATGGTAGAGAAGGCAAAATCTGTACAAACAGTTAAAGATTTCTTACAGGTTCAGCCCCCAAGGTTTAGCAGGAACTGGCCTTCCAAAAATTGGTCCTTTCCAGACTTCTCTAAAACTCAGAGAGGCAGGAATAGGCGTTCAAGAGGCAGAAATCAATCCAGAGGAGGTGCCTACAGGGGACGCCAGTGGCAAGGCAATAACCAACGAGGCACAGATACAACCACTACCACTGCAACAGGACAATCACAGTGACTTGGCTCTGACACCGCCTACCAGGGAACAAATAGCAGCACCCTTAGGCGGAAAGTTAGCATTATTTTCAAAAAACTGGCACTATATCACAAGAGACAAGTGGATTTTGCAAACTATAGACCAAGGCTACAGGTTTCATTTCCACACTTTACCAGTAAGAAGAGGAATGCCAAACCTACCACCAAATCAAAAGACAGAAGCTCTAAAACAAATAGCTCAATTAACAAAGATGAGAGCTGTGGAAAGGGTACCACCTACAGAACAGGGCAAGGGATTTTACTCCAGACTCTTCCTAGTACCAAGAAAAGAGAGAAGTTGGAGACCTATTCTCGACCTGTCCGCTTTAAACACATTCATCATTGTTCCAAAATTCAAAATGCTGACCCTACAGCAACTTCTTCCCATGCTGGGCAAGGAGTATTGGCTGGTAACTCTAGATCTCAAGGAGGCATACCTGCACGTCCCCATATGACCAAATTGCAGAAGATACCTCAGATTTCTTGCAGGATCAGAGCATTATCAATTCTCAGCATTGCCCTTTGGCTTATCTACTGCGCCCAGAGTGTTCACGAAATGCCTGGCATCAGTAATCGCTCACTGCAAGCTTCAGGGAATCCAAATTTATCCATACCTGGACGGTTGCCTGATACAAGCGGACAACAAAAACAAGCTGACACAAGATTTACAAAGAGTCATTTGCTTACTACAAGCCCTGGGATACACAGTCAATTTAAAAAAGTCAAGACTGATACCATCCCAAACAAGAACATTCTTGGGTGCAGAATTGGACACAGTAAAACAGATGGCATTCCTAACTGCAGAAAAACAAGAACAACTTCCTCTTTACTCCTTGGCATTAACAAAGCAGAACAAACTAACAGCAAGGAAAGTACTGCAGGCCTTGGGCTTCATGGCATCCTGCATAATCCTGGTCACCCATGCCAGACTGCATATGAGAAAGCTACAGTGGTACCTAAAGAATTTATGGTCTCAACACAGGCACAGCTTAGAAACCGAAATACCACTAATCCCATGCCTGAAACAAGAGTTCCTATGGTGGGCTCAGGCATGCCAGTCAAACCCAGGTTTGTCCTTCCACAGCATTCAACCAAGCCAAACCATCACAACGGACGCCTCACATGCTGGACAAGTGCATTCAAGGCTTATGGACTCCAGATCAGCTGCACCTGCACATAAATCAAAAAGAAATGCTGGCAGTAAAACTAGCAATCCAGAATTTCAGAGCATTCCTCCAAGAAGGCCAATTGATGATAAGGACAGACAACACCACAGTCATGTGGTACATCAACAAACAGGGAGGCACTCATTCATACCCCCTATGCCAAATGGCTCTGGACCTATGGAATATGGCTCTGAGTTACAACATTCAGTTACAGGCAATATTTGTACCGGGAAAAGAAAACATCCTAGCAGACATGTTAAGCAGAACTACCTCGGATGCTCACGAATGGATGCTACACCCGGACATCTTCAAGGCCATCACAAAGAAATAGGGAATGCCACAAATAGACCTATTCGCATCCCCACTCAATCACCAGCTCAAGAAATTCTGCACAAGGACATACCACCCACTTGCTTGGAAGGTGGACTCTCTATCCTTCAGTTGGAAAGGCCTGACAGCATATGCATTTCCA
Organism: Protopterus annectens; assembly: GCF_019279795.1. Classification (NCBI taxonomy): domain Eukaryota; kingdom Metazoa; phylum Chordata; order Ceratodontiformes; family Protopteridae; genus Protopterus; species Protopterus annectens. The sequence goes on along the minus strand of NC_056743.1, from coordinate 214,811,914 downwards.
CCTCTTCCTTTGATGCACAAGGTACTACTGAAAATCAAAGAGGAACATCCAAGGATAATTCTGATAGCTCCAAATTGGCCAAGACAGCATTGGTATCCATTACTGAGGAGCATGTCTCGGGGAGAAACGTGGACACTAACCCTGATTCCTTTGATGTTAACTCAGAGCGACTACAACATCCTGCATCCAAACCTGAAAACTCTGCAACTGACTGCCTGGAACATTACATAAGAGCAACTAACCCAGATTTATCCCAAAGGGTTAAAGACATTATCCTTGAGGCCCGCAGACCTTCAACAAGAAGGAACTATGCAGGAAAATGGAAAAGGTTTGTCATTTGGAGTACTGAAAGAGGGAAAGATGTGTCAAGGGTAGATATTGCCAACATCCTGGAGTATTTGGCAGAGCTTCTCCATACAGGCCTGTCCTATTCCTCCATCAAGATACATGCATCAGCTATTTCTGCAGAATACAGCTTCGATCCCCCTGTCTTCTCACATCCTCTACTCAGGCAGTTTCTGAGAGGAATTAAGAATGTAAAACCTCCTAGGAAACCACCATTACCAGCATGGGACTTGAACTTTGTGCTAGAAAAATTGACACTCCCTCCATTCGAACCAGCAGCAACAGCAGATCTTCAACACCTATCCTGGAAATCTGCTTTCCTGCTGGCAATTACTTCAGCAAGAAGGGTTTCGGAACTACAGGCTTTAATGGCAGTACAACCCTTCCTAATCTTCCATCAAGATAGAGTGTCCATGAGAACTAATCCTACATTTATGCCTAAGGTGGTATCCAGAGTGTCTCTAAACCAGGCAATCCACCTACCTACCTTCTTTCCCAATCCTCAGAACAGGGGGGAAAGACTGCTGCATACCTTGGATGTACATAGACAGTTGCGCTACTACCTGGACAGAACCAAGGGCAATAGAAAAACTGACCAGCTTCTAGTAGCATATGCAACAGGAAGGGAAGGAAAAGCAATTTCCAAACAGACAATCTCCAAGTGGATAGGAAATTGCATAAGATTCTGTTACACCTACCATGGAAAGCAAATTCCACAGAACATAAGGCCTCATTCTACAAGGGCTACAGCCACTACCACAGCTTTCTTACGAGGAGTGGCTACCAAGGACATTATAGAGGCTGCTACTTGGACCTCCGTGCATACATTTGCCAAGCATTATAACTTACCTCTATACTCTAGATCCCGAGCAGGGTTTGCCACTGCTGTTTTGCAAGGGATCCTAACTACACCATCATTTCTTCTTCCTCCTCCCCTAGTTTGGCTATGGTATTCTACCCATTTGTAAGGACTGCAGATGCATCCTTGAAGGACATAGTACAGTTTTGTACCTACCATAAATGTAGATGTCCGAACAGGATAGCATCTGCAGTCAGGATTACCCACCCTCCTTCCCCTCTGTGGTACTCCTAGGGTATTTGCCCACCTAATAGCTAGCTGGGGGGGATTTCTTATGGTGTATTTGTTTGTATATATGTACATACATGCTTATTTTTTGTGTTTGCCTTCTACTTTTTTGGAAACATTTGCATTTATCCAAAAATTTAGCTATCCAAGAGGGCAACTGGCATCTGGGGCAAGAAACACTGAGGAAAATGGCGTCGGCTGATGCCTTTATACCCGAAGACCTGCAGTGATGATGTCGGGTGAAGTGCGACACCAGCCGAGGCCAGACCCAGACTTTGGAATCCGGCCGACCGAAGGGCTGCCTGATGACAGGACAACCCATTTGTAAGGACTGCAGATGCTATCTTGTTCGGACATCTACATTTATGGTAGGTACAAAACTGTACTTTACATTTGCTTGAATGTTCATAGAGAGCTACATTTCTGCTTGCATGGATCTCTCCATACCCAATCGAACCAAGATGCTCTCCTCCAAAAATAGGCTAATCTGGTGGTCCCCTGCTATAAACAAACTCTACAATAGAAGGAGGAAACTGATGCGGAATAAGGTGAAGTCCCAAGACTGGAAAAACTCCCTTATCAGCCTCAACCAAAAGTTGAGATCCCTCATCAAATCCTCTAAAGCTAGCTATGAAAACAGAATTGCAGCAGATAGTAAAGACAACCATAAGGCCTTCTATAGTTATGTAAAGAATCTCCATGGCAATACCCAGATTTGCTCTGAGCTACTGTACAATGGTACCTCCTATACCGAGCTAACAGACATTGCTAATATACTGGCCGACAGATTCAGTGCCAACTTTACTCCTCTCTCCCCTCCCAAAGGACCTATCACATTAACAGTCGATTGCCAGGCACCCAGTATTACTGCTGCATAGGTTAAAACAGCACTGTCCAAAGCCAAGAATACAGCTTCTATGGGACCTGACAGTATCCCTGGCTGTGTTCTACACAAAGAACTGGCACCTCACCTGTGCCCTGTTCAATAACAGCCTCAACTCAGGCTTTGTCCCTACCAAATGGTGCACTGCTACAGTCATCCCTCTCCACAAAGGAAGAGCGACTAGAGACCCTGGGAGCTATCGCCCCATTAGCCTGACAAGTCTTAATATGCAAAGCTATGGAACGCATCATCATGGACCTAATAAATAAGGATATAGGGAATTTCCAAACTCTGGATCCCACACAGTTTAGTTTTTTTAAGGGTAGATCATGCCTGCTTAACTTGGTCAACTTCTTTGAGTCAGTCACCAGAGCTGTGGATGAAGGCAAGGTGGTGCACACAGCCTACTTTGATCTGGCCAAGGCCTTTGATACCATTCCCCACTCAGGAATTGTAGAAAAACTCAGTAAGCTAGGCATCAACCTCATTATCACTAGGTGGGTTGCAAACTGGCTAGATAGAACCCACAGTGTGAAAATAGCTGACTCCAAGTCAAACTACCGACCAGTCACGAGTGGAGTCTCACAGGGTTTAGTCCCGGGTCCTCTTCTGTTTGGTATGTACTTCTCTGAAGTCCAGGCCAATACGAAGGGACTCTGGCTGACAAAGTTTGCAGACTGCAAGTTGGGAGCTATCATTAACTCCCCAAGTGATGCTGACATCCTACAGAAAGGCCTCACTGAGACCAACGACTGGTGTCAAAACCATGGCCTTAAGCTCAATGCCAAAAAATGTGTCATCATCCTTTTTGGGAAAAACCCGGTTCCCATGAATTACCACATCGATGGTAGTCCACTGAACACAGAAGGCATTATAAAAGGTCTGGGAACACAGGTTGACGGCAACCTCTCTTTCGACCACCACATTGCCACTTTGGTCAGAAAGTCCTTCTATGTGGCACATCTCATTACTAAGGGTTTTGCATCCAGGGAGAAAGAGGCCACTGTCTCCCTCTACTCTTCCCTCATTAGGCCAATCATCGAGTACAGTGCCCCATTTGGCATTTACCTGAGTAGACATCTGCAGCAACTGGAGAGGCCGCAAAAGTACCTCACAAAGAGGATTCTAGGCCATAAACACTTGTCCTATATGGACACACACAAAAAACTCCAGCTATTTTCTGTCTCATATTGCCTACTTAGAGGCGATCTCTGCTTGACTTACAAAGCCATGTCTGACTCAACTCTGTTAGAAATGCAATATCTAAAGAAATCCCAATCCCTCTGCACCACACGCTCCAGCGACCTCAACCTCATTACCACAATCAACAGAACATGCTGGAGGGACGGGTTCATAACCCAGAGACTGCCCATGCTATGGAATAGACTTCCCATATTGCCTACTTAGAGGCGATCTCTGCTTGACTTACAAAGCCATGTCTGACTCAACTCTGTTAGAAATGCAGCATCTAAAGAAATCCCAATCCCTCCGCACCACACGCTCCAGCGACCTCAACCTCATTACCACAATCAACAGAACATGCTGGAGGGACGGGTTCATAACCCAGAGACTGCCCATGCTATGGAATAGACTTCCCATACATGTCAAACAGAGCACCTCACTGGCCCTCTTCAAGAGAAATCTTGATGAGTGAATGGGAAATAGAAAATTCACCCTGGGGATCACTCCAGTGGCTCTACTTGACAGATGCACTGGGAACTAAGGTTGGGTGGCACGATGCCAGGGTAATCCTATGGGCTAGGCTTGTAAAGGCTCCAGGGCCATTAGCTTAGTACACACCTATGAACATAGAACAAAAGAGGTAAGAAAATCTGATCAGTTATTTATATACTTTGCAGGTAACAAGTTAGGCAAATTGGTTACAAAGGTAACATTGGCAAGGTGGGTTACTGATTGCATAGCCTATGCCTATAATATATTGGGCATTTTCATTTCCAAACCTTTGCGCTCATGCTACTAGATCTGTGGCAACCTTGTCAGTATTTTTATTCAATCATTTCATGGATGACGCATGTGCAGCTGCTCCTTGGGCTAATCCTCATACTTTTATTACTCAATACAGTTTGGATATGGTCCTGAGGGGAAGGGCAGCCTTTGGGTCAGCCGTGGTCAGGAACATCCTTCCCTGAAGCTCACCCAGGATATTAGGTAGCTGGGGACTCTGTCCCAGCGGTTGAGGAATGAATGAAAATTGGCAATATCAGATAAAGAAATTATGTACTTACCCTAATATTTCATCTGTGTTAGTTTTCATTCTTCCTCAACTCCCCACCCACCAACCAACCCCCCTACCTTTGTCATCATGGATGTTTGGAAAAACAAGATGTTTTTAAAACACCACAGGGTTCTGTGGAGCTTCAAATTTTGTTTTTTTTGTTTTTTTCCTTTTTTAGGAAAATTATTCTGATATTTATTACTTGTATCATCTAGCAAACAAGATTTGAGGTATGGTAGAGGTTGGTGCATTGTGGGTAGGGAGGAGCTCGAGAGTTTCAGTTGACTACGAGCTTTAGTAATGGCCGAGTCAGATCTGAGATTCTGATCCAAATCCAGTAGTTGAGGAAAAATAAAAATGGACAACACAGATAGAACATTATTTTAAGTACATAACTTCTTTTTATACTGATGCACATTGGCAGACATATTCACTGTTGTATTCATTTTTTTTAATTTATTTGTTCAGGTATGTTACCACTAGGAATACCTATTTTTATGTATTTGTCTTTCTGCATTCAGCTTTGTTCCTTATTTCTGTATCATTGATTTTATATTTCTATTTTATATACTACTGTTTATGTATCCACTCACAGCAGTTTCAGAAGAGTTCTAGGTATTTGTTTATACAATATTACTTTCAGGGTTTTCCAGAAATGTTTTTGCTTGCAGTACCATTCCCAGACAAGTGTGTTCTGTTTTTCCCCTCCTATCAAAGCTGAATAATGTGTGCAATTGGTTATTGCTCCCAAGTTCAGTTGCTCATGCATAACTTGACTCTTGCATTCTTGTTCATCAGGAAAAAAATAAATTGGAGCAAATTCTGTTCAAAACATAGCACTGCTATTGCAGTTAGAAAAGCTCTTGACTTTTCAGCATCTTGCATTCTTTCTAAAGAAGATAAGATGCATTGAAGTGTTAGTTAATATGTAAATAATAAAGCCAGATACAACCGGTGGAAGAGTTACAAATTCAAGGAATTCTGTTGCTACACACTCAGAACATGTTTCGTGGTGCCTTTCATTTCTTGCATAAAATCCATCCATCCTCAGCCCATTTACCTATTTTGCACATGGGGTCGGGGTGTCACTTACGCAGTGACAATCATCTCGAGCCAAAGTTTACATTGCCGGGTGGCTAGCCCTGCAGTGGTACTTCATTTGCACCACTCATTCGCGTGCACACATGCCTATGGCCAATTTAATGCGTCCAGTCCACCTACTGCGTGTCTTTGGAATTTGGGAGGAAACTGGAGTACCCAGAGGAAATTCACGTGACTGGAGAGAGGACATGCTGACTTTGCACAGAATGTACCCCAGATGAGAATCGAACTGGAGAACCTCTTGCTGTGAGGTGACAGCGCTAACCACTCCTCCACTGCGGCCACCCAAAAAATAAAAATATAATATAAAATGCTCATCAACAAACAGAAAATAGAAACACCTTTTTTTCCTGGTGGAACTGTAGAAATTATGTAAAACATATCCAGTATTCAGGCAAATGTAATTAACTAGGTTAATTGTGAACCAGGTTCAGTGCTTTTGTCTTCAGAAGATCTTAAGGGAGAACTGGAATCAATTTATTCAGTTCATAGGTACATTGGTGTGTACTAGGCTAATGGCCCTGGAGCCTTTACAGGCCTAGCCCAAAAAATTGCCCAGGCACCGTCCACCCGATGTTAGTTCACAGAGCCCCTATCCTACAGGGCAGCTGGAATGATCCCTGGAGTGAACCTTGTTTACCCATCCACTCGTCAAGATGCCTCTTGAAGAGGGCCACTGCTTGACATGAATGGGAAGCTTATTCCAGAGTATAGTCAGTCTTTGGGAGATGAACCTGTCCCTCCAGCATGTTCTGTTAATTGTGTTAATGAGGTTGTAATCTCTGGAGCGTGTGGCGCTGGGGGATTGAGATTTCTTTAGGTGTAGCATTTCAAGTAGGGCTGGGTCGGACGTGGCTTTGTAAGTCAAGCAGAGATCACCCCTAAGTAGACGATAAGAGACTGAGAACAGCTGAAGTTTCTTGAGTCTGTCCGTGTAGGACATGTGTTAGGCCTAGGATCCTTTTTGTGAGGTACTTTTGTGGCCTCTCCAGCTGTTGTAGGTGTCTGGTCAGGTACATGCCAAATGGGGCATTATATTCGACAATTGGTGTAATGAGGGATGACGACTTTTTTCCTGGATGCAAAACCTTTGGTTATAAGGTGTGCCATGTAGAAGGATTTTCTGACAACAGTGGCAATGTGGTGGTCGAAGGTGAGGTAGGTGGCTGTCAACCTGGGCACCCAGATCTTTCAGTGTTACTTACTGAACAAAGTTATGACCAAAAATACTTTATAGCTGGTGAAGTATTAGGTAAACATAGTAAACAAGCTCCATCAGTTCTTAAAACTGGAATTGTAGTCACTAATAAAGGCAACACAAACAGTTTTTACTCTTCATAAGAAACTAAAACTATACAATTAGGTCATTAAAGGCATTTTAACTCCTACATTTTATTTATTTATTTTTTAATTTTATTTTACATTTGTTAACCGGGAGGGTCCGACTGGACACAGGTCCTTTTCAGCGAATGCCCGGGGAGAAAAGCTCCATGTTACACTATTAGCATTTATACATTTCTAAGCTTTCTTAATGGCATGTTTAGGTGTTACAATATATCACAGTAGTACAAAAATGAAAAGTTACACAGCATGTAATGCATCTAGTAAAACAATTAGTAGACTAAAATGATTTTTTTCTCATATACATTCTCATTCACATATACATTTATACATTCACATTTGTATATATATATATAGATATATAGATATATATATATATATATATATATATATATATATACCCTCACACCCCACACATCAAAAAGTATAGGTATTGAGGTAAGACCAAGATGAGAAGATGAAGAGATCTAATAAGGTATATACCTTTCTCAGATAGAGATTGTATCCTTTATCAGGTACAGATGTAATAGTATACAAGTGTTGGTATGTTTTACCCTGTTGTACTGATGCGGAGTTTGGAGGTAAGCATATTAGGAAGGCTGTGTAAGGAAAGTGTTAGAGAGTAGCAGAATCGTTACAACTGTGCATAGTTATTGTTTACCCTGGGGAGTAGCAAGAGCAAAGCCAATTGTTTGAATAGTGGGATTTCAGGAGGTATTTGAATTGGGTACTAGGAGTAGTGGCAGTTATATGGCTTGGGAGTGAGTTCCAGTTTTGGACTATTGTACAGGCAGAGAGAGACTTTCCTGCTTAATTTTTATGTCTAATTACATGAATGAGGTTTTGGCTGCTAGATCTTAGGGCTCTAGTGGTGGTGTAGGGCTGAATTAGTTGCTGGACTGCCGGTGTTTTCTCAGAGTAGTAGTAGAGCGTATGTGCTACTGAGACTTGATTAAGTTGTAGTAGCTGAGGAAGCTCCAGCAACTTGAGTTGCATTAGGGAATGACAGTGATGGGACCTATACGTGGAGTCCGTAGCAAACTTGGCAATCTTGTTGTAACATAATTCCAGTTTGCGAAGTTCGGTAAGGTGAAGATTAGTTAGGATAGGGGAGGCATAAAGAAGGATGGAAAGGAGGTGGGTTCTTGTAATAGTGGCTTTGGTCTGTTTAGTCATGAACTGTTTGTTTCTATAGAGGCGTCCTAATTTTCTGTTCACCTTTTTGATGGTTTGCGCTATGTGGATATCAAATCTCAGGTGATTATCAATCTCTACTCCTAGTAGTTTTGTGTGGTTGGTTGGTGTGATTTGAATATTATCTTTGGAATTTATGATGAGGCTGTAATTTAAGGTAGGTGATCTGCCAGGGGTAAATATAATTAGTTTTGTTTTCTTGGGATTAAGAAGTAGTTTTATGTTAGAAAACCAGGTTTCAGATGAGGCTATAATTTAAGTAGGTGATCTGCCAGGGGTAAATAGGATTAGTTTTGTTTTCCTGGGATTAAGAAGTAGTTTTATGTTGGAAAACCTAGTTTCAGCTAGAGTAAAGTTATTTTAGGTAAGGGTATGTAGTTCTATAAAGCTGGGGGCAGCACATATTATGGTGGTGTCATCAGCATACTGTACTACTGAGGCAGTGGGCAATGAATAAGAGATGTCATTAGTGAAAAGAGAGAACAACAGTGGTGCAAGGATTGATCCTTCAGGGACTCCTATGGATATTGGTAAGAGGGAGGACAGCTTTTCTTGCCAGAGGACTGCTTGGCGTTCTGATAGGTAGCTGTTGAACCATAGTATAGTGGAGGAGCATACATTTAGACTAGATAGAGTATTGAGGAGCATATTGTGATTAACCATGCCAAAGGCTTTTGATAAGTCCAGGAAAATGGATGATACGAAAAGACCTTTGTTTCTGTAGTGGTTAACTGTGTTGGTGAAAGATAGAAGAGCGGTGGTGGTACTATGGGAGGGTGTAAAGCCATGTTGGGAATTGGATAGTAGTTTGTTTTGTTGGAGGTACTGCATTAGTTGCACATGAACAACTCTTTCTAAAATTTCTGATAAGGGGGATAGTATGGCTATTGGGCGATAGTTGGTCAGCTCTAAGCAGTTGCCTCCTTTGTGTAGAGGAACAATGTGGGATGTTTTCCATAATGTAGGTACTTTGTGTTCTGAAATTGACCTATTTATGAGAATTGACACTGGATATGATATGGCCTCTGCTGATATTTGAAGGAAATCTGCAGGAAGTTTATCTTCTGCTAGTGTGGTTGGTTTTAGCTTCTTAAGGAGGTTTGAAATCCTTTTAGTGGACACTGGTTGCAGGGAAAAGCTAGAAGTGGTGTTTGCATTGCTGTTGATTGTAGTGGATGACTGTATTGGGGTGCCATAGTTTGTTTGGGTACTAGCTAGGTTTTGTACTGTTTCTGTAAAGAATTTATTAAATTGACTAGGGATATTGTCTTGGTCGTTTGGCAACACAGGGTTGGAGTGGACTCTTTCCCAGGGTGAAGTAATCTGTTTATGGAGGTCCAGAATTTTTGTGGGTTATGAGTATATTTATCCTGTAGGTTTTTATAGTAGTTGGTTTTGTCAAGTTTAAATAGTCTCTTGGCTTTATTACGTAGTTCTATGTACTTTTGTCTTAGAGTAGCATTTTTATCTTTTTGAGATGCTGTCCAGATTTTGTCCCTTTCTTTCATTGTATCTTTTGTATCTTTGGTAAGCCATGGGACGTGGTTGGTTTTTGGCCTAATAGGTGCATGATAGTCTAGGATTTGTAGGAAAGTTGAGTTAAAATACTGTATAGCTTCATCGAGAGGTAGCTGCTTGAGGGGGGACCAATTGCAGCAGTGTAGTGCCTTGTTAAAGTTATTGGCTATGAAGTTTCTTTTGTTACGTATTACTCTGAGGATAGGTGGATTGGGGAGATGGTGAGTTCTATTCCTGATTAGGTAGGTGAGTTGATGGTCACTTAGACTGTCAGGGAAGACAGCCTGGTTGTTGTACAAGTGAGGGGTGAGATACCAGAATCCAATCCAAAATGGATTGACGTTTGGATGTTTTGTCAGTCCTAGTGGGAGTAGTTATTATTTGGGTGAACTCATGGAAGTTGATGTGATCTGAGGGATAATGGTTGGAGCAGTTGACCCAGTCTATGTTAAAGTCACCTAGTAGTATGGTTTCGTAAGGGAGGGAGTTTGAGAACCAATTTAACAGGTTTTCCATTATAGGAATGTTATTACCTGGCGGGAAGTATGCAGGTGCAATGATAATTTGTTTCTTGGTGTTTAGTTTAAATTTGGCAAGGATAAGTTCTATCTCACTGATTGTGTGGGTATTATAATCAACTAGTTCTAGGGCAAGGTGATTTTGAAATAGTATTGCTACACCTCCACCTTTTCTGTCTCTACGTATGATATAACCTGGGGCTATGATCTCATTGTTGTGGTGATCAGGTTTGAGCCATGTTTCTGTTAGCACCACTATTTCAGGTTAATACAAAGCTAATAAGGCATGCAGGTCATGAATTTTGTTCAGTGTGCTTCTTGCGTTTGCATTTAGAAAGCGGAGAGATGATTTGGATTTGTAGTAGGGGGGATTTGGAATCTATATTTCAGCTTTTTCAATTGGGATGGGCCCAGGGTTTAGGTGTATGTCTCCACAGCAGGAGAGTTTTTGCAGTAGGTTTAGATAGAGTTTGGCTAGTTTGTCAAGAAGTTTAGATAGCTTGTGTGAGGTGAGAGAGTTTGTTTTTACTGATAACGTATTGTAAAAGAGGGATGGGGTTTGAAAGGAGGTAGTGTTGGGTGTTGTTATAGGAAAGTTTTCTAGTAGTGCGGGGTTAGCTATGGGTTCAGTTTGCCATGGGGGTGGTATAGCGATATGTATTTGGTTGTGGTAGGAAGAAGGAATGGAGCGCATAAGTAGGACGGTGATAGTTGATGAGTAAAGTAGTATTTTTAGTAGAAAGGTTCTTTTTAAGCTGTACATGTTGTTAGATATGGTGAGGGTAGTGTTTATTTAGGGATTATACTAGTGTGTGTGTACTAGGTGATGTCCTTGGGTGTGTTGTTATGGGTGTGGGGATTATAGTTTGTTATACTTGATTGGTGAAGTATAATAGGATAATTGGGAAGGTGTGAATTGCTGGTGGGTGTGGTGTTTGACTATAAGTTTGAGTGATCTAGGGGTGGGTGGAATGAGGGTAGGGTAGGGGAGTGAAGTCAGCCCGAGCACTAGCGAGGGTGAACGGAGCGGGTTAGTACCGTCCTGGAAGAGGCACGGTGATAGAAAAAAACAATCAGTGAGAGGCTTTTCAGCAGGACAGACATTATTTCTCTTACGGATTAAGTCCTTTTACTTTATTTTATTTTGCACAAGGCTATGGAGGAGGGTTTAACATGCAAGAAGCTGGAAGCAAGTCTAGGGAGGGGGGAAATATATACTACGCTGTGAACAAGACTATGAAGGTAAGTGGGGTGATAGAGGGGAGCTCTTGGGTCAGGGTTGGGTTAGTGAGAGTCTGTGTGGCTGAAGTAGATTGTGTGAGGAGAAGGTATAGAAAGTAGTAAGAATATAGGGGCTAAACCAGAAGTGACTTCGGTGGAGAGATAAGGAACTAACAGAGAGCGTGCTTGGGAAGATAGGAAGGGAGCTAGGAGGACAAGTAGAGAGCTTGAGGTAAGGGGGTTGGGTACGCAGAGATTTGTTTCAGCTGACCAGGTGCAAGATTGTATGTGGAAATTTGGGTTTGGCTAATGTTATCAAGTTTAGGTGTATACAAGAAATCTCAGAAAGTTTGCTTGAGATAACCACAGGATATATTTTTGACCACCGACTGGTAAAACTAGCGTACATTTAAATGTGGGTAATATAGACCATGCAGATATATTGTAGAAGGACCAGTATTAACTTGCAATATATATCTGAAAATATAGTTCCAAAATCACATTAAAACTGCACTTCTAAGGGTGTGATTAATGTAGCAGTATGCTCAGTGTATGATTCTTATGATACAGACATCTAGAATGTTTTCACAAAGGATACCAGAACATGTGTATGCTGTTACTACATAAAAATATTGACAGAGCCTTATATAAACAGAATATCAGTTAAATTAGTTCTAAGAATCTTTACTTTTTGTAGGGAACCATGAGTTCAAAGACATGAAAGAAGTTGATTTTTGAACAAATTAGAAATGAGGGAAAGAGTGTAACACCTACTTTTACAGAGAGACAGGACGTCTGGGTAGGAGAGTAAAGTGTTTCACAGCCTGTGCTTAAACTTAAACTTAAAATAAAAATGTTTTGTGTTTGTCTTTTTCTTAATATTTTGTTATGTAGAATAGCCATTTTCATAGTTTTTACTTAAGCTTGCAGTCAGTAGAAGCCATCCGATATGATCAGCTGCATCATTCAGTACTGTGGGAGACTAGCAATTTTCCTATAAAATAGGCTTTCTCCATCTAATGGGATTGATGCAATTTTTTTTTAATTATTTAAATGGTTCATTGTTTGGTTTGTCTTTATTAAGACTATTTTACCTGAAGCTGAAAGTGATAAACTTTTTTCATAACTGAAATAATTCATTACATTTGTTAATGTGTGGAGGGGTTTTGAATATATTTGAAGTTTTATGCATTTCTGGCAGTAACAAACTGCATTTTGTAACATAAACCTTGTGTAACATAGCATTTTTAATGCACTGAAGAACTGTCTTAATTTCTGCTTGCCAACTGCATCATACCTGATCATTTTTTGACCTTGCATTTTTACTCAGTGTTGCTGCATTTCATCTCTTCTAGTCAGCATTTACTGCTGACATATAGGTAAGTAAGGAAGGTTAAAAAAACACAGACCTAGTATTTACACTCTAGAACATCAAATTCCAATTTTGGGCTTTCTAAAAACAGAATTGCATTGGCGGAGACAGTTAATTCAGCTGAACCCAGGTTTTCCCTTTTCTTTCATCAGACTTCAAACCAATCTCTCAAGACAGCCACTTCAAATTTTGCCTGGAAAGCACTTTCTTTAGGGAAAAGGTGCAAGGCCTGTGAAGCCATTCAGACATACCAAAGCACAGCAGTGCAAAAGGAGATGTTTGTTGTCATCCATGCCTTAATCCGTTGATCACCTATGGTCACAAGAACCCTTACAAGTGATTTATAGACAATAGCAGTCATGTGGTACATAAACAAGCATTTTGTGGTAAAAGGTTGTATATCCCATGAATGATGTCTGCAATAGCTTGGGAAGAAGTTCTCCAAATTCCTTAACCCTTAAGCATCTTACATTCTGTCAGAGCTAGACGTAGAGGAAGGCAAAATGACCAGGACACGCTGTCACAAATGGAAGATGATTGAGGGGATTTTCCAGGAACTTATCCAGTTGTGGGAAACACCTCAAATAGATCTGTTTCCCTCCTTTAATAGATAAAAACAAATTCTGCACCAGGACCCCTTGCAAGCAAGTCTGGAAAATGGGTAAATTTTCATTTCCATGGGCAAGTGTGTTTATGCCTTTCCACCTTTTCCACTGATATTCAGGGCAATTTGGAAGGCTTAGAAGGAATCCCCGAAAATCAGTGTTGTGTAAACCAAATGGGTGTCACCACAATGTTTTCTACCTTCTTATGGAATTGGCCAAAGGCAATTACCACAAACTAACACAAGATGCAATTCAGTCTCAATCAGCATCATCTGACCACCTGGATGATTTATTTTGAGTACCTTTTAGACACCTATGAGGATGTGCAGCAGGTACTGAAGGAGGCAAGAAAACCTGCTGCTAGGAACCTCAATATTACTAAGTGGAAGTGATTTCATAGTTGGTGCCCATCCCATAGCTAGGGGTCCATTAGGGATTTTGTAGTACTGGTTTTCAAATACTTGTGTAAGTTGCTCTCCTCTAGCATCATGTATTCCTTTATAGTAGTTCATCTTGCAGCTGCTTCAGCATGTCTGTCCACGAATACTCCTTTTTCTTCTCTGATTGTACTAAAACAATTTATGAAAGGAGTTTTACACACGAGATCTCCTCATAACCAGGTTGCTCCTCCTTGACATCTCAGTTTTGTGCTGGAAATGTTGAATGTCACCTTTTGAACCTGCTTTTATTGGGCTGATTTAAGTTCTTTACATGGAAAATTGTACTCATCTTTACTCTTGACATCTGCAAGAAGAGTGTATGAACTGCAAGCTCTCAAGGTGGGTGAAACTTGTCTTTTAGCCCACAGAGACAGGGTCACATTGAGAACAAGCCCTTCTTTTATGCCCAAAGTGGTTTCAGAGTTTACTTTGAATCAAGTCATTAATCTCCCAGTTTTCTGCCCAGAACCTAAAACACATGGAGAAAGGATTACGCATATTCTGGACTTGCCTAGGCACTCTATTATTATCTTGATAGAAGTAAGTCCTTTATAAAATCTGTGTCCAAGTAGACAATTTCCATGTGGTTCTCCTCAGCTATTGCTTTTGGTTATTTCCACCATGGCAAATCCATTGTGGACAGTAGTAGGGCAAATTATAGAGCGTTTTACTTTTGCATTACAAATTGGATTCCTTTTCAAAGTCTAGGGCAAGATTTGCAAGGACTATACTACATGGGCTTCTGGATCTGTATAGTTCCTACACCTGCCTTACCCTCCCAGGTTGCATAGGCTTTGGTATTCAACCCATACAGACTAAAGGCTACTGCAGCATTTGGAATGATCAACATAGTACAGTTGTGTAAAATAACAGCAAATGTTTGAATTCCTCCCTGCTGCAATAGCTGCACAACTCCTCTTACTTTTGTATATAGTTGTAGTTGGGATATAGAGAGGTTCTTTTTGTTTGTTTTGTTTCATTGTTTTTGATTCAAGATTAAGATTCTCTTTGTTTGTGTGTGTGTGTGTGTGTGTGTGTGTGTGTGTGTGTGTGTGTGTGTGTGTGTGTGTGTGTGTGTGCACGCGCGCGCACAATGAAAAAGTATTTGCCCCCTTCCTAATTTCTTTTTTTTTTGCATGTTTTTCACACTTAAATGTTTCAGATCGTCAAACAAATGTAAATATTAGACAAAGATAACCCAAGTAAACACAAAATGCGTTTTTTAAGTGATGATTTTATTTATTAAGGGAAAAAAACTATCCAAACCTACATGGCCCTATGTGAAAAAGTAATTGCCCCCTAAACCTAATAACTGGTTGTGGCACCCTTAGCAGCAACAATGGCAATCAAGCATTTGCGATAACTGGCAATGAGTCTTTCGCATCTTTGTTGAGGAATTTTGGCCCCTCTTCTTTGCAGAATAGTTTTAATTCAGCCATATTGGAGGGTTTCCGAGCATGAACTGCCTTTTTAAGGTCATGCCACAGTATCTCAATTGGATTCAAGTCCGGACTTTGACTAGGCCACTCCAAAACCTTCATTTTGTCTTTTTTAAGCCATTCAGAGGTGGACTTGCTGGTGTGTTTTTGGATCATTGTCCTGCTGCAGAACCCAAGTGAGCTTCAGCTTGAGGTCACGAGCTGATGGCCTGACATTCTCCTTCAGGATTTTTTGGTAGAGAGCAGAATTCATGGTTTTCCATCAATCACAGCAAGTTGTCCAGGTCCAGAAGCAGCAAAGCAGCCCCAGACCATCGCACTACCACCACCGTGTTTGACTGTTGGCATGATGTTTACGCAAGATGTAATGGGACACACACCTCCCAAAATGTTCAACTTTTGTTTCATCAGTCCACAGAATATTTTCCCAAATGTCTTGGGGATCTTCAAGATGTTTTTTGGCAAAAATGAGACGAGCTTTGGAACTCTGCCATGCATGCCATTTTTGCCCAGTCTCTTTCTTACGGGTTGGGTCATGAACACTGACCTTAACTGTGGCAAGTGAGGTCTGCAGTTTCTTAAATGTTGTTCTGGGTTCTTTTGTGACTTCTTGTATGAGTCTTTACTGCGCTCTTAGGGTAATTTTTGTAGGCCGGTCACCCCTGGGAAGGTTCACCACTGTTCCATGTTTTCTCCATTAGTGGACAATGGCTCTCACCATAGTTCGCTGGAGTCCTAAAGCTTTAGAAATGGCTTTGTAACCTTTTCCAAACTGATAGATGTCATTTACTTTGTTTCTCTGTTCCGGACTTTCTTTAGATCATGGCATGAATTTCTTTAGATTGCGGCATGATGTCTTCCTTTTTGGGATCTTTTGGCCTACTTCATTTTGTCTGACAGGTTCTATTTAAGATATCTCTTGATTCAACAGGTCTGGCAATAGTCAAGCCTGGGTGTGGCTAGTGAAACTGAACTCTGCTTTCCCAAAAATGTGGTTAACCACAGTTACTTCATGACTGAACAAGGGGGGCAATTACTTTTTCACATAGGGCCATGTAGGTTTGGATAGTTTTTTTTTTCTTTAATAAATAAAATCATCACTTAAAAACTGCATTTTGGGTTTACTTGGGTAATCTTTGTCTAATATTTAAATTTGTTTGATGATCTGAAATATTTAAGTGCAACAAACATGCAAAAAAATAAGAAGTCAGGAAGAGGGTAAATACTTTTTCATTGCACTGTGTATGTATATGTGTGTGTGTTTGTGTGTATGTGTATATATATATATATATATATATATATATATGTATATATATATGTTGTATATATGTTGTATATATGTGTGTGTGTGTGTGTGTATATATATATATATATATATATATATATATATATATATATATATATATATATATATATATATATATATATATATATACACACACACACACACAAATATATTTACATACAGTGGATATAAAAAATGTACACAACTATGTTAAAATGCCATGTTTTTGTAATATAAAAAAATGAGACAGCAGTAAATCATTTTAAAACTTTTCTCACCTTTGTGACCTATAACCTGTACAATTCAATTGAAAAACAAATCTGTTAGGGAATAAAAAATAAAAAATGTACATTAAGCTGGTTGCGTAAGTGTGCACACCCTTAAACTAATACTTTGTTGAAGCACCTTTTGATTTAATTACAGCCTTCAGTCTTCTTTGGTACTCACCTGCCCTCAATTAAAGAGACTCTGATTAACCCCAAATAAAGTTCAGGTGTCCTAGTAGGATTTTCATGACATTTACTCAGTTGTCTGCTACAGCAAAAGTCATGGTTCTCAGAGAGCTGCAAAGCATCAACGAGATCTCATTGTTGAAAGGTATCCATCAGGAGAAGGCTACAAAAACATTTCCACAGCATTGGATATATCATGGAACACAGTGAAGACAGTCATCAAAAAGTGGAGCAAATATGGGACAGCATCGACGTTGCAAAGAACTGGACGTCCCTTCAAAATTGAAGAAAAGACGAGATGAAAACTGATCAGGGAGGCTGCCAAGAGACCTACAGCAACACTGAAGGAGCTGCAGGAATTTCTGGCAAGTAGTGGTAGTGTACTACATCCACGGTGGTGCAGTGGTTAGCATTGCCGCCTCACAGCAAGAGGTTCTCCGGTTCGATCCTCGGCTGGGGTGCCTTCTGTGCGGAGTCTGCATGTCCTCCCTGTGGTCGCGTGGGTTTCCTCCGGGTGCTCCGGTTTCCTCCCACATCCCAAAGACATGCTGCAGGTGGATTGGACACTCTAAATTGGCCCTAGGTGTGCGTGTGAGTGTGCCTTCTATGGAAGGTTGGGCGCCGGGCTGGCAACTCGACACCGTAAAACTCCACTGCCATTCAATGTGCGGACAAGGTGATCCGCTGTGGCGATCCCTAACCGGGAAAAGCCGAAAGAAGAAGAAGAAGTGGTAGTGTACTACATCTGACAACTATCTCCCGTATTCTCCATATGTCTGGACTATGAGGTAGGGTTGCAAGATGGAAGCCTTTTTCTTACTCAGAAAAACATCCAGGGCCAGCTAAAATTTGCAAAACAGTACATTGTCTCCCAAAAGCATGTGGGAATAATGTGTTATGGTCTGATGAAACCAAGGTTGAACTTTTTGTCCACAATTCCAAAAGGTACGTTTGGTGCAAAAACAACACTTCACATCACCAAAAGAATACCATCCCCACGGGGATGCATGGTGGTAGCATGAACAGATGTTCTTCGTATTTCACTGTTGCAGTCATCACATTTGGGTTATCTGCCTGCAGGTAGCCCTCAGCCAGCCTGAGTACCAGAGTCTTGGATTCCAGCGTCAGATGCAGTTTCTTCTTCCATGACGTCAGGTCGTCAGGGGTATAAAACATGCAGCCAATGTCATTACATCAGTCTTTCTTGCCGTGCGGTGCCCGAAGCAGAAGCAGTTCGCAAGTGCCTGTCAGCCGACTCCTAAAATTTTCGTTTTCGAGTTTCAGAACCGAAGTCTTCAAAAAAGATTACCCCGTCTGAGATATTTTTCTTGCTCCAACCGATGTCAGTAAAAGTTAACAATTGTCTTACCTGTGGAAAGCAAATACCTCATAAGGATTTTCATTCATACTGCATCCCTTGCTTAGGCCTAGACCACGACGTCCCTCGCTAGCGGTTTTGTGCCTTGCTCAATCCCCGAACTATTCGTCGTCAGGCTATCCTTGCAGCAAATTATTTTGGTACTTGGTATCAGTACTCTGAAATGGCTTCGTTAAGCCATCCGATTACCGATCTTCTGAAAAAACGTAAAGATAAAGACAGAGACAGACCGCATAGATGTTCATCGTGTTACCCTGCTGCAGTCATCACACTTGGGTTATCCTGCTGTCAGGCGGTCCCACAGTCGGCCTGAATTCCAAAGTCTTCGTTCGGCGCCAGTTGCTGTCGCTTCTTCCCTGACGTCAGTGCGCCAGGGGTATATGAGGCATCCAACGCCATTTTCTTCAGTCTTTCTTGCCACGCAGTGCCCGAAGCAGAAGCAGTTCTCAAGTGCCGGTCGGCCGACTCCTGAGAGTTTCGTTTCGATTTTCACTCCGAAGTCTTCAATAAAGCTAAGTACCCCGTTGGGGAACCTTTTCTTGCCTCAGTCCGATGTCAGAAAAAGTTAACAATTGCATTTCTTGTGGGAAGCAAATACCTCATAAGGACTTCCATTCCTATTGTATTCCTTGCCTAGGCCCAGATCACGACGTCACAGGTTGTCGGTTTTGTGCTAGGTTTAATAAACAAGCTATCAAACGCCGTTTTGACTTCGCACAACATTACTTTGGTAGGAAATTTAATTATATCATGCCGTCAGAGCAGCCGACGACCGGCATGCATAAAAAACGCAAGGCTAAGGACAGGCAGCCTAGGAACAAGCCAGATTCCAAGGCCTTTGCTGGGCCTGTCGCCGGTTCTCCGGTTTTCAGTGAGGCGCCTACGCAGCCCCTGACGACCACAGAACTGGAACCCCAGACAGCTGCGGATTCTCAAGCAGAGTCTGTTAGGCCGACACAGCCATCTTCATTAGGCCCTTCGACACCGGAGCAGAAGTAGACCCCGGTGCAGTGGAAACACCTTCGGTTGCAGAAGGTGTCTTCAGACCGACTACACTCACCATTAAATCTTATGCTAAGCTTAAAACTCCTTTAAAACCAAAGAAGACTGTACATCAGTCTTCACTTCAAGGCCCCATGCCTAAGAAACAGATGCTTAAGATGGCTGAAGATTTGATTACCCTAATCGGGGGTTCCCATCCCCCTCCTGATAAAATACCAAGACAAGAGGAGGATTATGCATCCTCTGACCAGGTTTCAATTTCCTCAGATTCTTTTGAGGAACAGGATTACATTTTTCCACCTTATGAAGACTCTGATGCTGAAGACTCTATTCCCTCAGCATCTCCACCTGAAGACTACTCCTTTGGGGAAACTTTACATACCATGAGGGAACATTTCCACTGGGAAGGCCAGGACTACTCTGATTCTAAGAAAAGGCCTTTTACTACCCCAGCACAGACCTCTTGCTATCCCTCCAGTTTTAGATATTGTGGATGATGTCTACTTGGAGTCTAGTCTAAATCCAGACTCTCTACCTCCTGCTCCAGCCAAACCAGACAGATACTACAGAGTACCTGACTCACACAATTTCCTTTATAAAAGCCCTGTGGCTGACCCAGAAACAATTTCCCAGGGTCCTAAGGGAGCTAAAGCTTCTATGGCTAAAAATCCTGTGCCCTCTGAAAGGGATTCAGGAGCCCTAGATAGATGGGGAAAGAAAATGTACACCTCAGCAACTCTGGCTATGAGAGCATTAAATTGTCAGTTTCACATGCTGAAATATCAGCAATTCCTAATGCCTCAATTAAAACAAAAAATGAGCACACATACTGAACAGTCAGAATTCAAGGAAATGCAGGATCTGTTGCATGCAGCTGAACAGGTGGGCAAACATACTTTACAATGCGGATTTGATTCATTGGAAGCCTCCTGTCGAGCAGCTGTTACTGGCTCTGTCATACGTAGACATGCTTGGTTAAAAGAACAAACCCTTCCTGATCATGTTAAAGCAAAATTATTGGCTGCACCTTTACAGCAGGATGTATTATTTGGTGTCAAAGCAGAAGAGGTTTTAAAGAAAATGGAGGATAAGGCAAAGTCTATGCCGACGGTCAAGGATTTTTTGCAGGTACAACCCCCCCCCCGTTTCAGCAGAAGTTGGCCAACAAAAAACTGGTCCTTTCCAGCTTCTGAGATCAGAGAGGGGCAAATACAGACGCCCAAGGGGCAGATGTCAGTCACAAGGCCCTTACAAACCTCACCAATGGGGTACTGCTACCCAGAAAGGAGGAGAAGACAGGCCCCAAGCTAGCAGAAGACAAACACAATGACTCAATCCTCAAACTACCAAGCAAATCTCTCCTGGCAGCTCCCTTGGGAGGAAAATTAGCATTTTTGCAGACAACTGGCACATCATCACAAAAGACAAATGGGTCCTAAACATTGTCTCTCAAGGATACAGATTCCATTTTCATACCTTACCAAGGATAAAAGGAATGCCAAACCTGCCACCAAATCAATGGGCAGAGGCACAAAAACAAATTACAGCTCTCATGGACATGAGAGCCATTCAACAGGTACCTACACAGGAGCAAGGACAAGGATTTTACTCAAGACTCTTTCTAGTCCCAAGAAAGGACAAAGCATGGAGACCCATTCTGGATCTTTCAGTTCTGAACACCTATCTGCAAGTACCAAAATTCAAGATGCTAACACTACAGCAGCTTCTTCCCATGCTGGGCAAGAATGCTTGGCTAGTAACGTTGGACCTCAAGGAGGCATACCTGCATGTCCCTATCAGACAGAATTGCAGAAGATACCTCCGCTTCATTGCAGGTTCAACGCATTATCAATTCTCTGCACTGCCCTTTGGTTTATCCACTGCGCCCAGGGTCTTCACAAAATGCCTGGCACCAGTAATTGCATACTGCAGACAAAGAGGAATTCTAATATACCCATACCTGGACGACTGCCTTATTCAAGCAGAAAGCAAGGACATTCTTTTAAAGCATCTGGCATTTGTCAAACACCTTCTAAGTTGCCTAGGGTACACAGAAAATGAAAAGAAATCAAAACTAGTGCCCTCACAAAACATGATATTCCTGGGTGCCAGCTTGAATACAACAGCCCAGATGGCTTTCCTCACGCCAGACAAGCAACAACAGCTGACTCAATATTTCAAAATAATGGCAACAAAAACCCAACTCCGTGCAAGAAAAATTCTGCAGGCCTTGGGATTCATGGCATCTTGCATACTACTAATACCATTTGCAAAACTTCAGATGAGGAAATTTCAATGGTACCTGAAAAGCGTATGGACTCAGCACAGCCACAGCTTGGAAACAATGATACTACTCATTCCCTGCCCTTCAACAGGAGTTTCTATGGTGGGCACAAGCATGTCACCTCAACAAGGGTCAGCCTTTCACCTTACCCACAGCCAGGCAAACTATGACAACAGATGCATCGGACTATGCCTGGGGAGCACACATGGCAGGACAGTGCATTCAGGGCAAATGGAATACAGATCAGAGGCATTTGCATATCAATCAAAAAGAAATGCTAGCAGTGCAGAATGCCCTAACAGCTTTCAAGGACCTCTTACGCCCAGGACAACTAATAATAAAGCTGGACAATACCACAGTAATGTGGTACATAAACAAGCAAGGGGGCACACATTCCTACCCTCTATGCAGGCAAGCAATGACCTTGTGGAACACCGCACTGTCTTACCAGGTTCAATTAACAAGCACAATTCCTGCTAGGAAAGAAAAACACATTGGCAGAAACCTAAGCAGAAACATCATGGATCCACACGAGTGGAAACTAGATCCACAAGTATTTGCAATGATAACTCAAAAAAGGGGACGCCCAGAAATAGATCTGTTTGCAAGCCCCCAAAACTACCAACTTCAAATATTTTGCACAAGGACCTTCCATCCACAAGCTTGGAAAGTGGATGCCCTCTCATTCAGTTGGAAAACATTAACAGTGTATGCCTTTCCTCCACTGCCTCTTCTAGCAAAAGTACTGCTGAAAGTCAGATTAGAGAGGCCACAAATGATACTCATTGCACCAGACTGGCCACGCCAGCATTGGTATCCAATTCTAAGGAACATGGCCCACGACCCACCATGGATTTTACCACAGATTCCTCACCTGCTCACCCAGCGAGACAGTCAGATTCTACACAGCCAGCTCAAGACTTTAAACCTGGCTGCATGGCAAATTACCTAAACAATCAGCCAACACCTCTATCCAAAGCTGTTATGGATGTCATTTTGGAGGCCAGGAGGCCCAGCACCAGGAAAACCTATTCAGACAAATGGAAAAGATTTTGCGCCTGGAACCAGGCTAAAGGCCAAAACCCACTTGATCCAAACAGTCCTCAGATTCTACAATATTTAACTGAGATGTTGCACAAAGGACTTTCTTTTTCATCTATTAAGATCCACACCTCAGCAATTTCAGCTCATTACGACATGGATCCTCCTTTATTCTCACATCCACTCCTAAGACAATACCTCAGAGGGGTTAAGAACATAAGACCGCCAAGGAGAGCACCAACACCTACTTGGGATCTCAACTTTGTTCTGGAAAAGCTTACACTGCCGCCCTTTGAACCAGCTTTTTCAGCTGATTTAAAATTTCTTTCATGGAAAACTGCCCTGCTACTAGCAATGACCTTGGCTAGAAGAGTCTCAGAGCTACATGCACTAATGGCAGTGGAGCCTTTCCTCGTTTTTCATCAAGACAGAGTCTCTCTATGAACTAACCCTTCCTTTATGCCAAAGGTGGTATCCAGTGTGGCCCTAAACCAAACCATTCATTTGCCCACCTTTTTCCCAAATCCCCAGAACAAAGGAGAAAGACTCCTGCACTCTTTGGACATTCACAGGCAATTGCGTTACTACTTGGATAAAACTAAGGCTTTCAGAAAAACTAAGCAGCTCTTTGTAGCCTATGCTACAGGATCACAAGGAAAAGCCATTTCAAAACAGACCATTTCTAAATGGATAGGGCATTGCATACGTTTCTGCTACATGCATCATGGGAAACCAGTACCTGCTGACATCAGGTCCCACTCCACCAGGGCTACAGCTACATCAGCAGCCTTTCTCAGGGGAGTGCCAACCAAGGATATTCTGAAAGCTGCAACTTGGCGTTCAGTACACACCTTCACCAAACACTATCACTTACCTCTATATTCTAAGACTAGAGCTGGTTTTGCCACTGCAGTCTTGCAGGGCCTAATAGCTTCTTCTAACCCTGTTTAACTCCACCGCCCATCCTTCGCTTTGGGATTCAACCCGTGTGTGATGACTGCAGCAGGGTAACACGAACATAGTACAGTTTTGTACCTACCATAAATGTAGATGTTCGAGTGTTCACCCTGCTGCAGTCCAGGTTACCCTCCCTCCATCCCCTCTGTACTAGCTGAACTTATCTATGCCACTCTATCCTATACAACCTCTGCGGTGTATTTGCTTGTGCCTAAAGGTATTGTTTTATTTTTATCTAGCTGCATATATATATTTTGCCTACCTATTGGGGGCACCTGACATCTGGGGCAAGAAAAACTGAAGAAAATGGCGTTGGATGCCTCTTGTATACCCCTGGCGCACTGACGTCAGGGAAGAAGCGAAAGCAACCGACGCTGAACCAAGACTTTGGAATTCAGGCCGACTGCGGGACTTCCTAACGGCAGGATAACCCAAGTGTGATGACTACAGCAGGGTGAACACTTGAACATCTACATTTATGGTAGGTACAAAACTGTACTTTCCAAAACTGCCGATGACCCTTCCGTTAAGTTAGTCGCCAGTCTGCCGGTACTCAGTGAGGCGCTTTCACAGCCCCTGATACCCACTACCTCTGATGCGCAGGCCTCTACTGAGACCCATTCGGAGTCCGGTATGCCGCAAGATGCTTATTCGGCTATGGAACCTGTAGATGTTTCTACCTTGGATGGGTCCAGAGCCGCTGTGCAGGCACCGGCTTCTGAGGTGTAGTCAGGCCTACAGACTTGCATTTTAAACAGATGCCATCTTCTTCATCCAGACCTAAAACTCGATAACACGCCTAGAAAGCTGACGTCCAAATTGCATGCTCAGGCCCATATGCCTAAAAACAAATGCTTAGAATGGCCGAAGACCTTATTACATTAATTAGGGGAAGCCAGCCTTCCCCCTCTAAGAGACCTAGAATTGAATTTCCTTCTGATCAGGAATGTGATATTTCTGTTCCTTCTGATGACCAGGATTTGCCCTTATCTACCTATGAGGATTTTGATGCAGAGGATTCCATTCCCTCTGCTTTCCCTCCAGAAGATTTTTCTTTTGGTGAAACCTTGCACACTCTTAGGGAGCTTTACCGTTGGGAAAGCCAAGATTACTCTGACTCCAAAAAGAGGCTTAGGGAATTCTTAATCCTTCCTCAACACAGGCCTTTAGCTATCCCTCCTGTTCTGGACATTGTAGATGATGTTTTCTTGGAATCTAGCCTTTCCCCAGACACTTTGCCTCCAGTTCCCAGAAAACCTGACAGGTATTATATTACAGAGTACCTGACTCTGTCAAGTTCTTGTTCAAGAGTCGTACTGCAGATTCAGAGACCATTTCCCAAGGACTAAAGGGCATTAAGGCTACTGCTGCCAAAAATCCTACACCTTCTGATAGAGATTCTAGAGCCCTAGACAGATTGGGTAAGAAGGTATACACTTCTGCTACTTTGGCCGTTAGGGCTTTAAATTGCCAGTTTCATATGTTAAAGTACCAGCAGCATATTATGGGACTACTTAAACAGAAAATGATTTTGATTCCTGACTATGCTGAACACAAAGACCCGCGGTGGTGGTGCTGCGGTAGCGTTGTCGCCTCACAGTAAGACGCTGTCCGGTTCAATTCTCAGCTAGAGTGTCTTCTGCGTGGAGACATGCGTGAATGGGCGTACCTTTGTTGAAGGTTGTGCGTCAGGCCTGGCAAGCTGGTACATAAAAATCAACTGCCAATCATTAGCGGACCGGAGTTCCGCTGTGGCGACCCCTAACCGGGAAAAGCCGAAAGACACAAACAAACAAACTGTGCTGAACACACAGAATTACAGGATTTAATGCATTCTGCAGAACAAGTTGGTAAACATACTTTGCAATGTGGTTTTGATTCTCTAGAAGCATCTTGCAGGGCTGCTGCCACTGGGTCTGTACTTAGATGGCATGCTTGGATTAAGGAGCAAAACTTGCCAGATCATGTTAAAGCTAAATTACTGGATGCTCCTTTAAACCAAGACCGCCTGTTTGGCAACAAAGCAGAAGTCGTCCTCAAAAGGATGGAGGAAAAAGCTAAATCTATGCAAACTGTTAAAGATTTCCTACAGGTACAGCCTCCCAGATTTAGTAGACATTGGCCTTCTAAGAATTGGTCTTTTCCAGTCTCTTCAGGCTTTCTCCGTCCAAACCCAGGAACAGCAGACCACCCAGGTTACAGTCTCAGGCTGTGCACAGGCCTAAGCAGTGGGGGGGCTCCCACTTCCAAAGCAGGTAGTAGTAAGCCACCTCTCAGTGACTTACCCTTAACCTTTCCAAGCCCTGCTCAACTGCCTGCTCCCTTAGTAAACTCGCCCTGGATGCAAAAACCTGGGAACTCATTAACCAGAACAAATGGGTTTTAAATATAGTTTCCCAAGGATACAGATTCCACTTCCACACCCTACCAACCCCAAATGGTTGGCCAGACCTACCCCCAAATCAGTGGGCAGAGGTCCAACAGCAGGTTCTCTCTTTTCTAAGTATCAGGGCTATTCAACCTGTGCCAGCAGAAGAAAGGGGACAAGGGTTTTATTCAAGACTTTTCCTGGTACCCAAAAAAGACAGCTCCTGGAGTCCTATCCTGGACCTCTCTATTCTAAACACTTTCCTGGTAATCCCAAAATTCAAAATGCTAACACTTGAAAACAGCTGCTTCCTATGCTAGGCAAAGATGCCTGGTTGGCAACCTTAGACTTAAAGGAAGCTTACCTGCACATTCCAATAAGGGAATCTTGCAGGAAATACCTACACTTCAGGGCAGGCTCCATGCACTATCAGTTCTCTGCTCTTCCCTTTGGCTTATCTACTGCACCTAGGGTATTCACAAAGAGTCTAGTACAAGCCATTGCATTTTGCAGGCAGAGAAATATTCAAATATACCCATACATGGACGATTGTCTGATTCAGGCAGAAAGCCAGGACTTGCTATTACAACATGTGGCATTCGTAAAGAAACTTCTAACCTCACTGGGGTACACCATAAACGAAAAGAAGTCTCACCTAGTACCCTGCCAACAGATTGTATTCCTGGGAGCAAGCTTGAACACAACTTCCCAGATGGCTTTCCTCACTCCAGAGAAACAAGTTTATTTGACAACCTACTTCAAACTTTTGGCGACAAAGCCCCAGCTATCTGCAAGGAAAATTCTGCAAGCCCTGGGGTTCATGGCCTCTTGCATTCTACTAATTCCATATGCAAGACTGCATATGAGGAAACTACAATGGTATCTAAAAAGCCTATGGAGTCGGTATTCTCAGGACCTGGAGTCAATGATTCCTCTCTTTCCTTGTATAAAGATAGAGTTCCTTTGGTGGGCAGAGGCCTGCTACCACAACAAGGGGCTCCTTTTCACTCTACCCCCTGCCGCCCAAACCCTAACAACAGACACATCAGACTATGCATGGGGGGCTCACTTGGCAGGGCAGTGCATTCAGGGCAAATGAAACCAGAGACAGATGCACCTGCATATCAACCAAAAAGAAATGTTAGCTGTGCAGTATTCCATGACCGCCTTCAAAGACCGCATCCTTCCAGGGCAATTATTGGTAAAGACAGACAACACTACAGTTATGTGGTACATAAACAAGCAGGGGGGAACCCACTCATACCCTCTCTGCAGACTACCCATGGTTCTTTGGAGCACAGCCTTGAGCTTCCAAGTGCACCTTCCAAGCTCAATTCCTGCCAGGCAAGCTAATTTCACTGGCAGACAACCTAAGCAGAAATCTCGTGGACCCACATGAGTGGAAACTGGGACCAAAAGTATTCAACCTCTTAAGGAACAAATGGGGGACTCCAGAGGTAGACCTGTTTGCCTCCCCTCAGAACTACCAGTTGGACAAATTCTGCAGAAGGACTTCTCACAATCAAGCTTGGAAAGTGGATGCCCTGTCCTTTACCTGGGAAAGCCTTTCGATTTATGCCTTTCCCCTCTGCCTCTCCTCTCGAAGGTTCTGCTAAAGATCAAACAGGACAAGCCAAGGACAATTTTGATTGCACCAGACTGGCCACGCCAGTACTGGTACCCCCTCTTGTGCAGAATGACACTGCTGGAACCATGGCACCTGCCTCAGACCCCTTTCCTGCTGTCCCAGCAGGCGGGCCAGATTCTGCACCCTCAGCTTCAAACCCTGAACCTTGCAGCCTGGCTAATTCCTTGAGCTCTCCAACAGCATCCCTCAGTAAGCAGGTGCTAGATGTTATTCTGGAGCCAAGGAGGCCTAGTACTACAAAATCCTCTGCTGAAAAGTAGAAAAGATACTGTTCCTGGAGCCAGACTCAGGGGATGGGTACAACAGTGCCCAGCTTACCTCATATTTTCAGTACTTAACAGAAATGCTCCACAAGGGCCTATCCTTCTCATCAATTAAAATTCATGCCTCTGCCATTTCAGCACATTATAATACTGAGCCACCCCTCTTCTCTCACCCCCTGCTAAAGCAATTCCTTAGAGGGGCCAAAACCTTAAGACCCTCCAGGAGAGCCCCTACTGGGGCCTTAACTTTGTATTGTAAAAGCTCACTCTCCCTCGCTTTTGAGCCAGCTGCAACTGCAGAGTTGAAATTCCTTTTTTGGAAAACAGCCTTCTTTCTAGCCATCACTTCAGCAAGAAGAGTGTCTGAATTACAGGCCCTCATGGCAGTGGGAACCCTTCATTAGCTTCCATGCGGACTGGATTTCCCTCCGGACCATTCCTTCCTTTATGCCCAAGGTGGTGTCTAGTGTGGCCCTGAATCAGTCCATTAATTTGCCTACCTTTTTCCCTAATCTGCAAAACAAAGGAGAAAGAATACTGCACTCTTTCAGCGTGCACAGACAACTTAGATTTTATTTGGACAGGACTAAGCCTTTCAGAAAATCTGAACAGCTACTAGTTGGCTTTGCTGCAGAAGCAGGGGGGAAGGCCATTTCAAAGCAAACCATTTCTAAATGGATAGCCCATGGCATTCATTTCTGCTACAAGCACCATGGAAAACCCACAGGGGATAAGATCACATTCCACCAGGGCTGTATCTACCTCTGCAGCCTTTCTCAGAGGAGTCCCTACCAGGGACATCCTAGAAGCTGCTACCTGGAGCTCTGTACATACCTTCACCAAGCATTACCACATGCCCATTTTTTCTAAATCCAGAGCTGGTTTTGCCACTGCAGTCTCGCAGGGCTTAATAGCTGGCCCTAATGCTCTCTAACTTCCTCCTCCCTTCCTTAGGTTTGGGAAGAAACCCAAATGTGATGACTGCAACAGTGAAACATGAAGAACATAGTATGGTTGTGTACACTTACCATAAATGTAGATGTTCGAGTGTATTCACTGTTGCAGTCCTGGTTACCCTCCCTCCAGCCCCCTGATTTCTCTTGGCTCTACCTTTCCTTCTTGTTGAGTGTATTTAAGTTTTCTGGTGTATTTGCTTTTTGATGGAGGTATACCATAATATATAATGCTTCCCATTGAGGGGGCACCTGACATTTGGGGCAGGAAAAACTGATGTAATGGCGTCAGCAGCATGTTTTATACCCCTGACAACCTGACGTCATGGAAGAAGAGACAGCATCCGATGCAGGAATCCAAGACTCTGGTATTCAGGCAGGCTGAGGGCTGTCTGCAGGCAGATAACCCAAATGTGATGACTGCAACAGTGAATACACTCGAACATATACATTTATGGTAAGTGTACACAACTGTACTTTCCAAATACCAGTCACTTTTGGCCCAAAACCTTCAAGCATCTGCTAGAAAGCTGAAGATGAAGAGGAATTTCACCTTTCAACACGACAATGACCCCAAGCATACATCCAAATCAACAAAAGAATGGCTTCACCAGAAGAAAATTAAAGTTTTGGAATACTCCAGCCACAGCCCAGTCCTAAGTCCAATAGAAAATCTGTGGGGTAATCTGAAGAGGGCTGTGTACAAGAGATGCCCTCGCAATCTGACGGATTTGGAGCTCTTTTACACGGATGACTAGGCAAATATTGGCAAGACAAAATGTGCCATGCTGATAGACTCCTACCCAAGAAAACTGGATGCTGTAATTAAGTCAGAAAGTGCTTCAACAAAGTATTATTTTGGGGGGTGCACGCTTATGCAACCAGCTTATTGTACATTTTTTTTATTTGTTTATATTTTTCCCTAACAGATTTGTTTGTTTTTCAGCTGAATTGTACAGGTTATAGGTCACATTAAAGGTGGGAAAAGTTTTGAAGTGATTTATTGTGGTCTCATTTTTGTATATCACAAAAACCTGACATTCTAACAGGGGTGTGTACACTTTTTATATCCACTGTGTGTGTTTGTGTGTGTGTGTGTATATATATATATATATATATATATATATATATATATAATTGTGTGTGTGTGTGTGTGTATATATATATATATATATATATATATATATATATATATAGAGATGTGTTTGTATATATGTGTGTGTGTGTATATAAATATATATATAGGTGTTTGTGTGTGTGTGTGTATACATATATATATATATATATATATATAGATGTGTTTATATATATATATATATATATATATATATATATATATATATATATATTTATATATATGTGTGTGTGTCTGCAGATATATATATATATATATAAAGATATGTATGTATGTGTGTGTGTGTGTATATATATATATATATATATATATATATATATATATATATATATATATAAAGATGTGTGTGTGTGTGTATATGTGTATATATATATATATATATATATGTAAGTGTGTGTGTCTGCAGAGATATATATATCTATATATATATATATATATTTATATATGTATATATATATATATATATATATATATGTGTGTGTATATAAAATATCAGTCATGTTTGGGCTGCCAAAATTGTATAAAAATCTTAGCCAACCACCCATGTGACCCATAGTAGACTCCATAGGGTCCATTACCCACCTCCTTGCAAGATATTTGGGCAATAAGTTGAAAGAACACATATTGAGTGCGACACATATCTGCAAGGATTCATGGAGCTTCTTACAAGCTATAGATAAGATACCTTTCAAGGACACTTTTGATTTTATTACTGTCAATATTAAGGACCTTTATTCAGTCATACCTTACACAATTGGTTTGGAGTGGTTTACAGATTTCTTATATGAAAAAGCTATCTCACACTTCCAGATCTTGGTCTTTTCACAACTGATGTAAATTCTCCCTAAAAACAACTTAATTTTGTTTAACAAAGAAATTTACTTACAGCAAGAAGGGGTGGCTATGGGGTCTGCATGTGGTGCTTTATATGCAAATATTGTAGTTGGGCAATGGGAGAAGAAATTTCTTTTTCCTTCATGTTATTTTGAGCACATCAAATTTTACACCAGGTTTTTGGATGATATGTTTGTTCTGTGGGATTGACCTGATGATGCTATTGATGATTTTATAAACTATATTGGAACCACCACAGAATTTCTAAAATTTACCTATACTAGAGACCTTGGCAAAATTTCCTTTTTAAACATCCTACTGGAAAAGGATTATGAAAATAAGAGGTTTGTTTCAAAAATCTTTAGGAAAAGCATGTATTCAAACTCACGACTGCATTTTTCTAGCACACACCCAGTCAAACAAAAGAAAGCAATAGTTAAGGGACAGTTCGTGCATGCAGCTTGTATGGTATCTGGTATTGATGAATTTTTAGATGAATGTGACAACTTTATTTATTTATTTGCAATTTTATTACCGGGGAAGTCCACTGGGCTGAATTGACCCATTTTCAGTCGAGGCCCGGGGAGAAAAGCTCCAAGATGCATTATACAATTTAGATACAAATGATAGTTAATATTAAAAATCTTATGTAGAATAGTTACTCATAAATGCATTCAATATCATGCATAGTTAACAAATTCATTAAGCTTGAAGGTAGGGATCACACAGTTTCATTTTAGGAAAACAGATATGGGTTAGGTGTGGAAACAGTTTACATACAAACCTTTTAAGAAAATGTAAATACGCTTTACATACACACATCAACAGTAGAATGCTATTTACAATATTTACAAGGTTGGGCTGTGTGAGGGTAGCTGTAGGAGGTGAGAGCTTATAGAGAAGCTATAGAAATTGTTGAGAACTTAGGCTCATAGGAAGATGACTATGAGAGTTGTAGAGCTTGGGAACCAGAGCGAGAACCCCCTTGGATTAGGTTGGGTGAAGGCAGGTACATTTCCATTTAGTGGACAGGTGCTTGAATAGTTGGGTTTTGAAGTTTTCTGAGTTTGGTATGGTTCTTAGTGTGGAGGGAAGGGAATTCCATTTTTTGCCTAGTGGGAAAGATAGGAGAAGTTGGCCAGGAAGACATTTAGGTTTATGGATAGTAATTAAATTCTGATTTTCAGATCTGAGAGCTCTGTTGGGTGTATAAGGGGGAAGGATGTTAGTTAGAGCAGGACATTTTGTTGGGTGAAATATGAGTCTATGTGCAGTAGTGAGTTGGAGATAGTCTAGGTAGTTTAGGAGTTCAAGCCAGTTCAGGGATTGTAGGGTTAGGCAGTGATCAGTGGTATTTTTAGATTTAGAGGCAAATTTAGAGATTTTCTTGTAGCAGTTTTCTAGTTTAGAGGTGATAGAGGAGGACAGGTTGGTTAGAAGAGAGTCTTCGTATAATAAGGAAGGAAGAAGATAAGTAGAGACCAGAGTTTGCCTGGTAGAGTTGGAGCGAAAGAGATTATTCCTATACAGCATACCTAGCTTTTGGTGGGTTTTCTTAATATTTTGTTGAATATGAATATCAAACTTGAGGTGTTCCTCTACAGTAATGTCAAGTAGTTTGGCAGAGGGGACTACTTCTATAGGTGAGTTGATTTGACTATAGACTTTGAAGTTGTTTTTATCGTAGGAGAGGGTCTTTGTGGGAGGGAATAGTAGAATCTTTGATTTATTTGCATTGAGAGGTGGTTTTGGCGCATCCAGTTTTCAGTTGTTGAGAAGGCAGTTTGGGTTTTAGTCAGCAATTCAGAGAGGTTTGAGGCAGAGCAGACTAAGGTTGAATCGTCTGCATATTGAATGATTTTTAGCATCAGGAATAGCAGTGTGAAAGTTATTGATGAAGATGTTAAAAAGCATTGGCCCAAGGATGAATCCCTGTGGTACGCCAGTTGGGGTAGGTAGGAAGGAAGAGATGGAGATCTTCCATTTGACTGCCTGTGGTCTGTCTGATAGCTGGAGAACCAGGATGAAGCATTATGTGAGAGATTAAGGTTTGAGAGATGACAGAGAAGGTGCTTGTGGGAAACAGTATCAAAGGCTTTAGACAGATCGAGTAAAAGAGTAGAAACTAAGTGGCCTGAATCTCGGGCTTGATTGACAGTTTCCAGGAAAGAGAGTAGAGCGGTTATTCTATGGCCTGGACGGAAGCCATGCTGGTAGGAGTGAGAAGATTGTTTTGGGTCAGGAAAGGCACAAGTTGGAGGTGGATGCATTTTTCTAGGATTTTGGAGATTGGTGAGAGCAAAGCAAAGTTTGAGATGCTGGTATTTTTGCCTCCTTTATGAAGTGGAAGAATATTAGCTGAGCGCCAGAGTTTGGGGACGTATGATTCTTTTATGGATCGGTTGATAATGATGCTGATTGGGAGTGCAATGCCATCAGCAGCATATTTTCGGAAGGAAGAGGGAGCATTTTCAGGAGTGTTAGAGCAAGGTTTAATTTTGGACAAAAGTTTTTTTTATAAAGTTAGTGGAGATGGGTTTGAGTTCAAACAGATGAGTTCAATAGAAGGGGGAGAGTGTAGAGCAGTTGGGTTATTATTGGGAAATGTCCTGGTGAGGGTAGTAAAAGTGTCTATGAAAAATTATTTAAATTCAGAGCCTAGTTCGAGATCAGATTTGCTTGGGTCAGGACAGGGATTATTCTTGGAGCCTGGATTGAAGAGTGAGTTTACTGAGTTCCAGAATTTTTTTTTTTTTTTTTATTGTTATTAAGTTTGATATAGTAGGATTTTTTTGTCTTTGGTGATTAGTCGTTTTGCACGGTTGTGGAGCTGTTTATATTGGAGCAAGGTATTGTCCAGTTTATTGTTTTGGTAAAGCTTCCATAGTTTGCCTCTGTGGTGCATAATCTGTTTTGTCTCTTTGGATAGCCAAGGAACAGTTTTAGTTTTTATCCTTTTGTTTCTTAGTGGGGCTAGTGAGTTTAAAGTATCAAGGAAGACAGAGATGAAGTATTCTATAGCCTTGTCAAGAGGAAGGATGTTTAGAATTTGCCAGTTCATTTGTTTGAAAGTATTTGAGAAAGAAGTTGGGTTGAAGCTACTGAGGTTACGAGTTTGAATGTACTGATGCTGGTGTGGGGAGGAACTAGTTGAGCGATGCATGAAGGCTGGGAGGTGGTCGCTAAAGGTATCAGGAATTGTGCCAGAATTGGTTATTTTATTTGGATCTGAGACTAGGATCCAATCTATAGTGGATCTGGGAGGGTCTATTTTGTTAGGTCGAGTGATAGGATTATTTGAGTGAAGTTATAGAGGTTAATAGTTATAGAGGTTATATTCACATAACCAAGGATATAAGTTTCATAGTTAATTTCAGTAGAGGCCCATAGGAGAATATTTTCGAGTGTAGAGATATTGTTACTAGGTGAGATATATAGGGCAATGATGCAGATATTTTTATGTTTATTTAGTTTTAGAATTCCAGCAGTTAGTTCAGTTTTCTGGAATTGAGGAATTCGAATTTGGAGGGGAATTAAGGTAAGAAAGTTGGAGTAGACCAGGACAGTGCCTCCACCATTTTTATTTAGTCGGTCATTTCCGAGACAATGAAATCCTGGGGGCAGAATCTCAGAGTCAGAGATAAAGGGCTTGAGCCAGATTTCGGAGATGGCTAAGATATCTGGTTGGTTATGGCTTAACCAAGCTTGAAATTGGTGTAGTTTGTTGTTTAGACTTTGTGCATTAATTATAAAAATCTTTAGGGTGTTGAGATAGGAGGAAGAGGGTAAGGGATGAGTGTTGGTAATAAAGGATGTAGGACCAGGGTTAGGATGGATACCACCAGCTTGGACTAGGTTGTTGAAGGAGATACCCTTTAGCCATATTGGTCTGCCAGACATGAATTTTGGTACATTGTAGATTGGAGCAGGTGACAGTATCTTGACTTTAGAGGAGAAGAGTTTAGGGTGGAATAGTTGCAGAGGGTTGTGCTGAATGAGAGAAGAAGAGATAGAGTGGAAATGGGAGTAAGAGTGAGGGGGGAGGTGGGTTTGTACTGTAGTTGTCTTTGTAGGTGGTATTGGACAAGCAGAGGTGGAATATGAGGTAGCATAGTATAAGGGAAGTAGGAACAGAAAGAGGAGGCTGGGGGAATGGAGGGTGTGATAACTTGAGGAGAGCATGTTGGAGCAAAGAGAGAGTGGTATGAGTGGTTAGGAAAATAGAGAAGGCTATGAAGAAGAAAGGGTTTAAAAAGTGATGGAGGTATTCTAGAGATTTAAGGAAAGAGGAGGGGACTATAATTATTGGGTGGAGTACAGATTACAGAGTTTAAGAAGGATGGCTATAGGTGGGAGAAGTAATGAGAGGGGAGCTGGTATTGGGTAATTAGACTGAGAGGGTGGGGTAAGATAGGAATAAAGCTAGGAGTACTGGGGGTGGGTGGGTGGGAAGTGGGGGCAGGGTAGGGGAGTGGAGTGAGCCCGTAGGACGAACGGAGCGGGAAAGAGCACTAGAGGTGAGTATGGCAGAAAAAGTATCAGAAAAGAGTAGTTTAAAGGCTGTAGTTGGAAGGTATGAGCTAAATATTTCCAGCCAGAAAAAGATGGCTGCCTTTACAGATGGTGGTTTAGCAAGGGGGAGAAGATATTTACAGTTTAAGGATATTAACTCATAACCAACTGTTTGTGAAAAGATAAACCTTGTTGGGATTATAAAGAATATCTAGGATTTATATTGCTAGATGCTGCCACCTAATGGTAGAAGGAGATAGCAAACAGCAGGGATAGTTGGACCAGTCTTAGGTTTAAATATATTCTAGGGTAGTGATAACAGGAGGGGGAGAGGGCAAACGGTCTGCAGTAGGCTGCTAGAACGCACACACGGGAGGGCAGATTAACTCTATAGATAGTACATCACGTCTACATTTAATTAGTGTTAAGTAACATACATTTACACAATCTTGTTGGGGGGGGGTCTTCTCAGTAGTAATTTTCTAAGTACCAGGTAAGCTGGCCAATTCAGGGTGTCTTCAGGTGATGGCCGGAGGTATTTCTTTTGCATTTAAAGCAGGGAGGGAGCACCCGGGATGGATTACTGTAGAGGAGAGGGAGACATCACTGAGTTAGTTAATATTGCAGATGTAGAAGGGAAAGGTAGAAGGAAAGGGATGTTTAGAGAAGAAGGGAGGGTGTGACAAAGCACAGTGGTAGAGAGAGGCTATGGTTAGATGAGGCTAAAGCAAGTATATAGAGGAAGATTAGGTTTAGGGGATTAACAATGGAAAGCAGCAGACATTATTCTATGAACAATACATATTAGGCAATATAGGCTCCATTAAATAGAACAAAACATTCATTCAGCAGTTCAGCATGCTATCAGTGACCCTAGTCCGTTTGAGAGGACAGGGTTATACAGCAGTAGGGCCAAATATAAGCAGCAGAAAGCAAGGGGTAAATGATAAAGTAATACTATAAAATCTCTAAACAGTGCAATATATAGTGCTCAACAGACTAACCCAGTAAACTACGATATGTTCATGCTGTACAATAACTTATGCTGAACAGATTTCAAAACAGTTTCCAGAACAATATAAAGGCCATGTGGTGCCCTTATAAAGACAAACGGAAAAGGAAAATAGCTGCTAAGCCAGTAAATAAGCTAAAGGCTCTAGTAGGACCATTAATCCACCTTGAAAGAGAAATAAAGGTCTTCAACGATATATGTTCATTGGCGTCCTTTTAATAGGATATCTGGAGAGCAGACTAGGCCAGCAAAGTGCAACAGTCGAGCCCTGTATACTCAGACTAAAGTAATGCAGCTGGCAACAACATAAAGAGAGACGCACTCGTCCCAAAAAGCAGCTTACAGCTGCTAAGCCAGTAATTAACCTAAGCAAAGGGCAAATGACACAGTACAAAGCAAGCAGTCAAACAGTACTGTATATAGGGCAAAACAGTCCCCAAAACCGTGTAGAAGCTGTGCAGAGCCCTTATAGTTACAAATGGAAAGAAAAATGGCTGCTAAACCTGATTTTAAGTGGAAGACTTGAAAGGGGGATTGTTATTCCACCTTAAGAGGCTGTCCGGCTTTCAGCGATGCACTTTGGTTGGCATCCTTTTAACAGGACATCATTACACCAGGTTTCTGGTTGTGACAAGCCAGCAGTGTTCATTCAAGCTCCTTGTACCCATACAAAATTAATGCAGCATTAGTCAGTGTAGCAAAGAGCCCCACTCGTCCCAAAAGCAGCTTGCAGAGGTCAGAAACACATGTAGGTCACAGATAAATGAAAGCGTCAGCACGAGGCCAGCAATAACCATACAACACAGTTACAAACATTGCATTGGAGTTGATAGCCATCAGCACAAGGCCATCTATAACCTTAAAACACAGTTACAAGTAAAAACGCTGAGTTTAGCACAATAGTCGCTTAGAGGCTTGCAAATGATATACAGATATGTTGAAAAGACCTACCGGGAGGCCTAAACCGCAGGACCAGCACAGAGGAGCTGCTGATGCTCAAGACAGGATTTAAAAATGGCAGCACAGTCTGTGGGAGATATAAGTAAACTCCAGGAGGAAACTAGCTATGGGGGGATAGGTGGAGGAAAGATGGTTGGACTAGAGGAGTAGAAGGTAGGAGGGACTAAAGGGGTGGAAAGTTAGTAGGAAGAACAGCTCCAGGAGGGGGAGGGCTTAATAGAGGTGAGTATGGCAGAAAAAGTACCAGCAAAGAGCAGTTTAAAGGCTGTAGTTGGAAGGCATGAGCTAAATATTTCCAGCCAGAAAAAGAAGGCTGCCTTTACAGAGGGTGGTTTAGCAGGGAGGAGAAGATATTTACAGTCTAAGGATATTAACTCATAACCAGCTGTTTGTGAAAAAATAAAACTTGTTGGGATTATAAAGAATATCTAGGATTTAGGAAATAAGTTTCAAAAAAGAGGCTATCCTTGTAAGTTTGTTAGTGATATAATGATTGAGGTGGTTAACAAGAGAAAGCATGGGTTTTATGTACCTTTACTTTCTTGTAATATGATTGACAGTGGTCCTTCAGTGTTGCAAGTAAGAATGATTATAAGACTTCTTTCATCACTGTATTCACTCAAGATAGTTTTTGTGTCTTTCGGCTTTACCCTGTTAGGGGTCGCCACAGCGGAACTCCGGTCCGCTAATGATTGGCAGTAGATTTTTACGTGCTGGCTTGCCGAGCCTAACACTCAAGTGAAGGAACGCCCATTCATGCATGTTGCCACACAGAAGACGCTGTAACTGAGAATCGAACAGGCAACATCTAACTGTGAGGCGACAACGCTACCGCAGCACCACCACCGGAATATTCACTCAAGATAGTTACATACTAAGAAACATCTTAAAAAAAAAAACTGGTCTATTTTGAGACATAAGAACATCAGACCACTAATAGGACCGCAACCTATTATGGTATATAGGAAAGGCAAGAATATGAAAAACATATCTGAGAGCAGTAAGTCTTACCCAAACCACAGGTCAGGTTCTATGAACAAAATGGGGCAGATGTAATTATTGCAGTTATATTAAAGAAGGCAGTATTTTTGACATCAATAATATCGAAATCAGAATCTATCAGAAATGCAATGTAACTCTGAGAAAGTGATTTACTGTGCCATGTGTACCACCTGTTCTTGCTTTTACATAGGCAAGACTGATAGAAAGTTAAAAAATCGCATATACGAACACCTATATGACATAAGGAATAAAAAAGAAACATTCTCTTAGCAAACATGTTTTGGAGTACAATGACCATAATGATTTCCAA